>NC_064631.1:288960453-289263656 GCF_023864275.1 Schistocerca cancellata | reverse complement strand
TCATCTTCTCTCCTGGGATTAATACTCCGGTTCACGAAGCACCCCCATAATACTCCCGTGTTGATCGAACCTACCGGTAAGAAATCTAGCAGCTCGCCTCCGAATTTCTTCTATGTCTTCTTTTACTCTGGCTTGGTGGGGATCCCAAACATCTGAGCAGTACTGAGGAATGGGTCGCATTAGTGTTCTATACTGTCCCGGGATTCTTTCACAGATGAACCACACTTTCTTAAAATACTCCCGATAACCCGAAATCGACAATTCCTTACTACCGTCCTTGCGTTCTCGTTGCATTTAATATCACTACGCTAAGAATGTAGGTAGACCTGCTCGTACAACCGTATCGCACAGCGCGACAGATCGCGAGAGACGGAGGTGAGCCAAACCATGGTGTGGTTTTGTCACTTTCTCACGCTCATTCAAGTAAATGCTGGGATGGTTCCCAAATTCCGCCTCAGAGAATACAATTTACAACAGTTAAAATAAAGTGACACACAGAATAAAGTTTGCGTGATTCACAGACAGATGGTGGACAAGGCTTCCCTCCCTTAGATTACCTTGACGACGAAGGAGCATCTGGCCACAACGATAAATAATATAATATATACTTGGCAAATCCTCGAAAAGCGGACCTCGTATTACGCGGGGAAGATTGTTGATACCGATCATGGCCACATTTTAGTACAACTTGGTCCGCCATCTTCTTGATAGTTTCCTAAGTTAAATCTTGCTATCGTAATTATTGAGATGAATTTCGTGAACTTTTCTGCAGAATATTTTCCCAATATTGATGTTGTTGTTGTGGTCTTCAGTCCCGAGACTGGTTTGATGTAGCTCTCCATGCTACTGTATCCTGCGCAAGCTGCTTCATCTCCGAGTACCTACTGCACCGTACATCCTTCTGTGTCTGTTTAATGTATTCATCTCTTGGTCTCCCTCTACGATTTTTACCCTCCACGCTGACCTCCAATACTAAATTGGTGATCCCTTGATGCCTCAGAACATGTCCTACCAACCGATCCCTTCTTCTAGTCAAGTTGTGCCACAAACTTCTCTTCTCCCCAATCCTGTTCAATATTGATAAGCGAAATGAAATCATGTTACACGTTGTAGTCACTTCTTGCACAGTGTTAAATATTAGTCATATAAACGATCCAGTCACACTGATGTGACTACCCCCTACTTTCGACGTCAATGTGCAATAAGCACTCACAGACAGCAGGTGCAGCACTAGCAGTGCAAAGTATACAAAGCGTGTCGGGGAACACGGAAAACAATACTGTCGTCGTCGTAATGCGGAACCGGGGCAATTTATCTGACGTCCAAATGGGTATGACCTTTGACTTTCGGGCCAAGGTTGGAAGCATTTCTGAAACGACTCAGTTTGTAAATTGTTCATGTGTCGCCTATACTATACATGACAAAATAGCGCTATCCAAAACCGATACCGTGGCAACTGTGGTACACCCGGGGCCGAAGATGACAAGAGGCCAACGACGGCTGCGGAGATGTGTACGGGCGAAGAGAGGTTCAACTGCCGAAGTAATCGACCGGCCAGATGAAGCAAGGGGCTACCAACAGTGTCTCCTCTGGGTCATGCGCCCAACCTCACTGCTAATCATCGACAACGAAGGCTGGAATTTGCACATCAATATCGAAACTGAACGTCCACTGAGTGGTGACAGATGGCTTTTTCAGATGAATCACGATTTATGCTTCATCGAACAGATGACTGTTCGTGTGGACGGCGTGAAACGTCTGAAAGCAAACACCCTGCAACAAACGTCGTCGGAAGGGTCCAGGTCAGAGGAGGGAGCGTCATGATCTGTAGAACGTTATCGTTGCATTCCCTGTGTGATGTCGTCACTCTGAAAGAAACATTGGATCAACACAAATATGCATCTATCTGGGGACCATGTCCACCCCTACAAGCAGTCTGTTTTTCTTCCGCACGATGGCATCTACCAGCAGGACGATTAAACGTGTAACGTAGTTCGCAGTGTACTTCCGTGGTTCGAAGAGCATCACGATGAGTTTACCGTACTCCTCCGGCCACCAAACTCCCTGTTCTAACCCAAACGAGAATCTGTGGGACCACCTCGACCGGGCTAAAAGCGCCATGGATCCTCAAACGAGAAACCAGGGCAGTGTAGTCGGCATGGTTCCACATCCCTGTCGGTACCATGCAGAAACTCACTGACACTCTTCGTAGCGCTCCGCACTGCTACAGATGGTTATTCATGTTTTTGACAGATGGTGACAATGTGTAGTATAAATGTACGTTATTGGCTATAATGTTAAATCATGTTGACGTGCTACAACTCACAATGTAATAAGCGTAGTAGTGTACTTGTTCATTTTTGCAAGTCACTATGCTACTACTAATGAGATGCAATGGCATCTCGCAAACTGGACAGTTCAGCCTGTGCAGTATATCCTACTCACTGTGGGAACTTTGTAATTTTTTTGGGTGCGCCTACCTGCAGCATTCGGTCTCTTTGATGCGGACGAATAGGTACCAAGTAGTTACCTTGGAGACTCTGCAAGCAGATGTACACTGATCAGCTAGAACATTACGGCCACCGACTTACTATCGACATAAACCCGTCCAGGAGACAGCAGCTCACCTGGCGAGAAATGACTGCTGGTTAGACACACGCACGGTGCATATAGTATCAGTGAGCGTGTTTGTTTCTAGAATGGGGAAGGCGCGCGATCTATCTATGTTTGATGGAGGGCAGATTGTGATGGTTCAGAGTCTCGGAAACTGCGCGACTTGTCGGGTGTTCGAGGAGTGCTGCGGTGAGTGTCTTCAACACGTGGCGAAACCAAGGTGAAACCACGTCCAGACGTCGTGGGGTTAGGCGGCCACCCCTCAGTACAAATGTCGGACGTCGTATGCTGATAATACTCGACAGGCAGCGAATTGTGGCGGAACTAACATCAGACTTTAATGGTGGGCAGAATACAAGTGTAAAATTGAAACAAATGAGCCTTCGGTCACAATTTTTTAGTCTTATTAACCAGGTTTCAACACTTCAAAGAATGCCTTCGTCAGAATTTAGACATTTAAAGTGGTCTATAACAAAATTACAAATTTATGGGAAGAAAAAAAAATTTTAAATAAAAAAGAGTAAGTACTGACTAATAATACAAGACAGAGAGAGTACTTACATGTCACGTATAAAACAATAACAGGCCAGAAGGGCTTTAGTCACAAAATATTAAAAAGTAATGTGTGAAGGCGAGCCTCTAAGGGCTGCTCACACCTGTACAGCCACAGGTTGCAACCTGCCCTTCTGGCCTGTTATTTATTTTATACGTGACATGTAAGTACTGTCTCTGTCTTGTATTGTTATTCAGTACTTATACCTTTTAAAATAAAAAATTTTTTCTTCTCATAAATTTGTAATTATGTTATAGACCACTTAGAAGTGTCTAAATTCTGATGAAGGCACTCTTAGAAGTGTTGAAACCTGGTTAATAAGACTAAAAAATTGTGACCGAGGGCTCTGTTGTTTCAATTTTAATTTATAAACGGTCACTGAACCAAGCAGCCATGTTCAAAACTTTGAGAATACAAGAGTGTCTGAACATATATGGCACCGAACACTAACGATGGGCCTTTACAGCCGAAGACACATGCATTTGACAATGTTAACATCACGGCAACGGCATCTACGACTGAAACGGGCACGTTACCTTCGGTACTGAAGAACGTCAGTGCAGTGGCAGAGCGCTGCATGGTCTGATGAATTCCGATACCTTCTTCATCATGCCCACGGGAAGGCGCGAATCTGTCTTCTTCCAGCTCCTGGACACTTGTACTGCAGGACGGAGACAAGCTGGCGGCAACACCACTATCCTCTGGGGAACATTCACGTGGGCTTCCTTGGGTCCAGTGGAGCTCGTTCAAGGCACCATGACGGCCAAGGATATCTTATACTGGTAGCAGACGTACGCCCCTTTATGACGATCATGTTTTCCCGATGGCAGTGTCATTTTTCAACACGATAATGCGCGATGTCACAGGAGCAGGAGTGTGATGGAGTGGTTCGAGGAACACAGTGGCGAGTTCCAATTGACGCACTGCCCCCAACGCGCCAGATCTCAACCCGATCGATCCCATCTGGGATGTGACTGAACGGGGCGTCTGAGCTCATCGATCCCTCCCCGGAATTTACGGGAATTAGGTGACTTGTGTGTGCAGATGTGGTGTCAGCTCCCTCTAACAACCTAGCAAGGCCTCACTGCTTCCATGACGCGATGCGTCGCCGCTGTCAACCGTGCCAAAGAAGGACATATCGACTATTAGGTACGTGGTCATAGTGTTCTGGCTGATCAGTGTATATCATAGTATGGCAAGCGCCGCAGCGAGAGGGATGCACTGTGTCTTGTGTTAAAATAACAGGTAGCCGGCAGACACCGTAGCAAAAGGAAGTATGTCTGGGCCAGCCAAGCACTGCAGCGGGCAGGCTTGTTCATTTTGTAAGGCATTACAAGAACAAACGTATTTATATGCGAAGGTTTACTGAAAATTAGTGGCTTCGAATTTTTTATGTGAAAACTCAAAGCTTTTTAAATGCAACAAACGTCAGTAATATTCCACATCTTTAGTCTTCAGTCAATATATTTACTTCTCAACATAGTCACCCTGGCAAAGTACACATCTCTCCCAATGGGAGGCCAATTTGTTGATACCGTCGCTGCAGAGCGTTTGTTGACGGAGCCACAACCTTATCTCTACTTGCACCGCTTCCTAACAATCAAAATGAAGTCCTCTAAGATGTTCTTTACGTTTTGGAAACAGATGAAAATAGGATGGGGCCAAGTCGGGACTGTATGGAAGGTGATCGATGGCACTGAACCCAAGGTGTCGAATTGTTGCAGATGTTGCTGCGTTCGTATGTGGTCTGGTGTCGCAATACTGATGGAGATGGTACTCCATGTGTGAATAAACTCTTTGAATTCGAAACTCGATTACAGCACGCTGTTTCTCAAGCACCTATATAGTTACGACACACACCGCCGTGTTACACGCTACAATTTGGGGCCCTCTAGCGGCAGAGGGTTGCAAATATATAGACGTGAAGAATAAAGACGCAGAATGTTATTAACATTTGCTTTACTTAAAAGCTTTAAGAATGTTCACACAAAAAATTCCGAGGCATTACTTTCAAGCACTCCCTCGTATTAGAGGAGGTGATCGTGTAATTCATTTGAGTGAAAATAAGGAGAGATCAATGAATACCCCGTACTACACGCCCTCGAGGTAAAGGTATTGTAAATGTACCCATGCAGGACCAGACGCTTGCAAGTGAACTGTGTACAGTAAATATATTTAAGAGAAATGTTGACGGAATCACTGGTTTTATGCGAAACACTTTTTTCCCGCACGTGGTGCACAAATATGAGTCTCAATATAAAGTTAAGTTTCCAATGGATGGAGTGATCCAGAACAGTCTTCAAATAAATTTGTGATGGTTTCCAAAAATTACCTGAAGGACTTCTATTGATTCAAATGAAACGGGGAACACTTAGAAGTAAGGCAACTGCTCGTAACAACGGAAGCAGAAAGTACGTGTAACACTGCTGAAAACCGAAATGATCATCACGTCATCCTCTTTAGCACCTACAGAAGTCAACAACGCTTCTATGATCTCCAGGACACTGCGCATTGAAGCCAAATCACAGCGCATTTAAGCCATTACAGTTTGCCCTTTTCTGGGAGCGGAGGAATCTGGGGAAATCTGTCCACTTCCAGACGGTATGGAATGTTTCTCAGCCGGCCGCTGTGGCCGAACGGTTCTAGGTGCTTCAGTCCCGAACCATGCGGCTGCTACGGTCGCAGGTTCGAATCCTGCCTCAGGCATGGATGTGTGTGACGTCCTCAGGTTAGTTAGGTTTACTCAATTTTAAGTCTAGGGGACTGATGACCTCAGATTTAAGTCCCATAGTGCTTAGAGCCATTTTTTGACTGTTTCTCTCCGTGACCAACCTTAGCTAACAAACAATAAAACACGTTAATAGTGTACTTCCGAGTGTTCTTTTGACTTCTTTCAATTTTATGCACAGTATTTCGACGAACGACCTAGCAGTCTTCTTCAGGTGCTGCGAGTCTTGCTGTTACGTGTACTCGCTGCCTGGTCTCTTAAGGGACTATGGGTCTGCATTGTGCATAAAATGTAAAACAACAACTCTGCAGAACACCGGGAAGCTCACCATCAATCCGTCGCGCCGAGAAAGCCTTACACATCACAACGGAACACGTTGTAGCATCCTAGTAGGCGCTCTAAATGCAAGGTTTATTCCAGCGTGCTGTCTGCCGTGTGAGGAAAAGGCGGGGCTTGTTTCCCCTACAGCTGTCGTCCATCCGCAGCAGCGCGTAAACCAGGTGGTGATCGCTGCTTACACTCCCAGCATATCCTGAAAAAGGGACAAGTTACACAGTGTGCACCCGCTCCCTTGAGACTGCTTGTGTGAAATTCCAAACTGCAATGCTTATCTCGTGGAAAGCTGCGGCGTTACGATCCTTTCAGTTTCAAAAACAGTTGCATAGAAAGTCAAAGTACTAGCATAGCTGCAGTAGGCATCCTGGTCGCGAATGTAAGATTATGTGCCTGACACTCGTCTGAAAATGGCACTGGAGCAGCGACTCAACATCAAGTTTCTTGAATCCTCAAGCGTTTTTTGGGGGCGAGAATTCGTCGAATTCGACCAGAATACCGAGAGGCAGGTTCGTGGCTGGTTTTCCAAGACGACACCCCAACCCACAAAGCGAAGATTGTGCTCGAGCTTTTGGCCAGAAAATGGATCACAGTCCTAGATCACTACCCGTATTTGCCGGATTTGGCCCAATTCGACCTCTGGTTGTTCCCGAAATTGAAGTTGGTAGTGAAATGACATCGTGATGACGCAATTGAGGACATCCCTGAAATTTGTACTGCAGTACTGAAATACAACTGCAAAAAAAGGACTACCGTGACTGTTTCAAAACACTTTTAAAAATCTCAGTTGTGTTTTGTTTCAGAGAGATGCTACTTTGATCAAGTATAGTGATTTTTAGAACATAATCCAGAACTTTTATTTTCCATAGCCACAGCCCTAACGTAACTGGGATTGTAGAAGAGGCTTAGTAGATAAAGTTTTGATAAGGAACCCATGTCCGGAAATGTACCGTTTGAATCGAAAGTAAGTTTGCAGATCTGATCAGTTTCGTATCCCCCGCTTCACGGTAGGCACACAGGGGAGACAGTAAGTTCTGACCTGCGTGCTGCAGGAGCGCATGGCATGGGCAGTGTTTCAAGTTCTTGTCCTCGGGTTCTCTTTTGCTGACGAAGGTCATCTTCAAAGTCGAGAGCGCCGCGCTTCTGCAGAGCACCACAGCCAGCCCTCCTAGTTAATGGTACATTTCAGCCCTCTACAACCCCTAGAAGTCTGTGAAAGGAATTTTGAATCCGTTCAGAATAACAATAATATCTTAACCCTCTATTGCATTGTGCAATTTGGCAACAGACCGTGAATTTACGCATAATGTTAAGGAAATCATTCGTTTATGCGTGACGTTGCTGTCTGGCAACACACACTGTCTAACTGCATCGAACTGGACTGTGTTTGCGTCATTATGTTGGCAGAAACAGTTGAAAATCGGCAATCTTCGCTGAAGGTCGAGTGTACAGTAAAATAACCGGAAACAGCAGAAAGACTGAATTATTTCTGCCAGTTGGATCACATACAGTTAGATTTTTTTTTAGGTATGTAAAATGATGTTTAATGATAGCACAGATAATGATTCCGTGTGTCTGTAACGGAGAGATTTATAACTGATGAATATTTTCGTTTTTTTTAATCGTATGTCAATTTCTACGTTCAACTTATTACATAGTATTTTGTGTATCTGATCATATCACGCAGATACTTTTTTTCACTGAAATTGGTTTCCCTAAAGTCATGCAACAAAGGTTTAAATGACAGTAATTATTATTATACGTAGCTAGTACTGCAACAAATGGAGAAAAATAATAATACTGACTACAGTACACATTTACTTTTAGGCACAGAGTAATTACTATTGCGGATATCCGCGCACATCTATGGTGTATTCGAAATAGATGTACACTCTAAAGGACTCCACAGGTGAACAGGCTGCAGTGGTGGACTAAAGGAAAACCAGAAGTAGCAGGATGAAGCGAGCCCTCGTTCAGTATGTGTGTGATTTGTTGCAGCCTATGGAAGCGGGGGTGAGGGAGGCCGGCGTTACGCTGGCCGAGTGATCAAAGAGCCCGAAGCGGCCGACCTGTGGCCAACAGAAGCCAGAAGGCAGAGGGCAGAGCATAGTGGTCCGCTCCGAGCCTCCGCTACCTCACCTGATAACCGCTCTGACGGTGAGAGCGGTCAGCTGGCATGTTGAAAGGCATCACCACGAACGCTGGGGGGTGAAGTTCTTTACCCACTAATACACATCCGCAGACAACAACGAATGCCACGTTAACTCCACAAGGGGAGTCCACTCCGTTAGGATCACGAATTTATTTCCAACTTTGTACTCTTTTAGTAGGCCATCAGGCAAACAAAGTGTGCAAGTAGTAAGGCGTACTACTTGGGCAATTTCGAGAAAATCGCGAAAGATGTCTTACACATCAGTGATGTACCGATGCGCTTGCGACCCTGAACACGAGATGGACGTGGTCATGTGGATAGCGTTCAAGCTCCGTAATCTGCGAATCGCTGGACCGATTCCAGCTCGCGTTTTTTTTCTTAATTTATAGCTTTTTCAACGCAAGCTATATTATTTCATACTTATTACATTTGAAAGATAATATGATAATGCACGTGTATTTACATAAAACTTTTATTGAATTACCAATGTTATTTGGTTGTTCGCCACTTTTTATATCACAACAAATATTATATTTACTATTATCAACAAGTAAAAGATCAAACGCCCGTCGTGACTACCGAAATCCGTTATACCTGCAATCGGGTAGGGTACTGAGAAATGTATTGGACCTGGCCGCTTTGATCTGTAGACACAGGTTTCAAGGACGAGGGACAGGCATGTAACGCTCAAGTCAAATATCGATAAATAAAGGCGCAAATAACTTTACTCGATAATACAATTATTTACAATATGCCAAAATACGAGGATAATGTACAATTAATCGTCGGATCTACTTTCGACATTTCAAGTCTGCGGGATAGTATTTTTGATATAGACACAGAAAACATCAATTAAAACGCCATCTACTACATTGAATGACTGCAGTTGTCCCGTACGCACGAGGAATCTTGTGAGTTTCTAAGGAAAAAACAAGCTCGCTGACATTTTGAAAAACGTTTCTTTCCTCCGACAATATGGATGCAAATCATGCGAAACGTAAGGTTTTCGTAAATATTGGTTCCGAAAGTTGGCGATGTACGATTGAAGGTATTTTAATAGTATCTTCACAAAATAGCATCTTGAAGAGAAGCAATTTCTCGTTCGTTGCCAATCAAATATGACCAAGTTTGAAGGCGCTTGATAAAGTTTTTAACTTCTCTACAGAAATAAAAGTAGCATAACATTTATTGTAATAAAGGAAAATAGTAAACAGAGAAACAACATTGGAAAATCAATAAAAGTTAATGCAAATCCACGTGTCTTTTCATAAATATTACTTTGCAAATGTATTATGTACGAAATAATACAACTAGTGTTGAAAATAATATAAATTAAAAAAAAAACGTATGAGCGATCCACCGATTACGGAGCTTGAACGCACCTGTACATCACTGTCGCGTAAAATTTCTCTTCCGATTCTCTCGAAATCGCCTTACTATTTGCACTGTATGTTATCCCAGTGGACTGTCAGAAATGTAGAAAGGTTAGAAAACCCGTGATCCGAACGTCGTGGCCTCCCCTATTGAGCGTCAAAATTTGTCTATGAGATATATATATATATATATATATATATATATATACAGCAATCCAGCTAATGTGGAGCTCATGGCAGTAGTTCCAATAGTAAATGAATATTCACATTACAAACTTCAGTAATCTGGTCGCCTCTTAAAAGGCTTGTTACCCAGATTTCACCCAAGAAGTTTTGGGGATAATGCACGTATCTCCCCCCCCCCCCCTTGCTATTCCGGTTAATGTTGCAGTGTCTCTAGAAACAAGGAGTCCGGGTTCAGTTCCGGCGCAGCAAAAAGTTTTAATCTACCAGGAAATTTCGCAAAGATGCACAAACCGCTGCACAGCGAAAAGTTCATCGTGGAAATAGCATCAAATGCTTCAGCCAGTCTAGTACGAAGCTTTGATGCCAAATATGACTGAAAGCTTTTTCGTATTTACACATCCAAGTAACAAGGAGGTTCTCCCCCTGTAACGATCGAAGATCAAAGGCCGCTTTCATCGTCACGCAGGTTCTCGTTTTAGAGGTTTTGAAATTGCCTACACGTGTAATTACTCCATCACACATTCCGACAGACTTCGTATCTACTAATACTTTGCCGCCAGCTGCTGTATTCGTATCAGGTCTTTACTCCATGAGTCAATTTCTTTATCGACTACATATCATGTCGCGTACTGCTTTGTCAACGTGTCAGTAAGACCAAAGGCAACAACATCAACGCTCAAGAAGTCCATTGTATAACGATGGCATTGCATTAACTGCAGATACAGAGAAGCAACAAAGTAAAATGCTGCGAGTCGTATCATGCACACTAAAGGAAGCAAAATTGATACTGAACACTTGAAAATCAAAAGTAATAACTGTCAAAAAAATCCACTGAAGAGACGCAAAAAAAAGTCAAGATCGACGTTGAAAGGCACAACAATGCAGTAAGTTCTGCTACTGAGGAAGCAATTACACTCGAAACAATAGTTGCGCCACGGAAGTCAGGACAATGGCCCTTTGAACAAGTTTCGAGTAACAAGAAACTGCTTATGACAAGCAGGTACGTAAAAGCACGAAAGAATTCATCAAAACATTTGTCTGGAGTGTTTTGTTATATGCCTATGAAACATGGGTTCTAATGAAACACGATATCCAAAGGTTAGAAGTAATGAAAATGTGGAGCAGGGTGCTGAAAATAAGTTTGAGAGAGGAGAAGTCGAACGAATGGGTTCTCAGGGAAGTAGATGAAACAAGGGAAGTGAGCACCACCATAGATATCCGGTGTTCCCCAAGGAAGTGTTACAGGCCCTCTGTTGTTCCTGGTCTATATTAACGACATAGGAGACAATCATAGTAGCCCTCTTAGAATTTTTGCACATGATGCTGTCATTTATCGTCTTGTAAAGTCATCAGATGATCAAAAACAATTGAAAAATGATTTAGATAAGATATCTGTATGGCGCGAAAAGGACAACTGACCCTGAATAAAGGAAAGTGTGAAGTTATTCACATTAGTTCAAAATGGTTCAAATGGCTCTGAGCACTATGGGACTTAACGTCTGAGGTCATCAGCCCCTAGAACTTAGAACTACTTACACCTAACTAACCTAAGGACATCACACACATCCACGCCCGAGGCAGGTTTCGAACCTGCGACCGTAGCGGTCACGCGGTTCCAGACTGTAGCGCCTAGAACCGCTCGGCCACTCAGGCCGGCCTATTCACATGACTACTAAAATAAATCCGCAAATTTCGATTACGCGATAAGTCACACAGATCTGAATGCTGTAAATTCAACTAAATACTTAGGATTTACAATTACAAATAACCTAAACTGCAACGATCACAAAGATAATGTTGTGGGTAGAGCAAACCAAAGACTGCGATTCATTGGCGGAACATTTAGAAGGCGCAACAGGTCTACTAAAGAGACTGCTTACGCCACGCTTGTCCGCCTTATTTTGGAGCATTGCTGTGCGGTGTAGGATCCGCATCAGGTGGGACTGACGGATGACATCGAAAAAGTTTAAAGACGGGCAGTTCGTTCATCGCGAAATAGGGGAGATAGTGCTACAGACATGGTACGTGAATTGGAATGGCAATCATTAAAACAAAGGCGTTTTTCGTTGCGACGGGATCTTCTCATGAAATTTCAATCCCCAGTTTTCTCCTACCATGGCGAAAACATTTGTTGGCACCCACCTACATAGAGAGAAATGATCATTACGATAAAATAAGACAAATCAGGGCTCACACAGAAAAACTTAAGTGCTAGTTTTTTCCCGCGCGCCGTTCGAGAGTGGATCGGTAGAGAGACAGCTTGAAGATGGTTATTTGTACGCTCTGCCAGGCACTTTATTGTGAATAGCAGAGTAATCACGTAGTTGTAAATAGACAAGATGAAAACAGGGGACAGACACATATGGCTTCAGCGACAAGGTCTGATGACGATTAAACATGACACACATGACCGAAACTGTGCTACAACTTATGATCCGATGAGTGCATGAGCATTCTTCCGTTACGAACTCTGAGATAAATAAAAATGGATATGTGGATCTCTTCTCTCGTTTTCGTGCTACTAATTCGCTTCCAAAGCTTGTAAAAATGTTTGTGGCTCATGTAGTACAAGTAACTCACAATGTGCATCAAAAAGCATCTTGTGTTTATGAACAGGCTGTCATGAACAACAACTTCAGCGTCTTTCATAGTCCCCTCAAACTACAATGCACTCCCACCATCCTTTAAAGCGTTGATCACAGAGATGTCCGATGCTGTCACAAAGGAGATGGTCCCAAATGAGGAGTTACTGGTTAAGTAGACTGGATCAGACACCGACCCATCAATTTCTACACGTGAGCAATCGGCTAGAGGTGTGATGATGGTGAAGAATAGCGGTGTTAAGAAAGGTCTTGGAATGAGCACTGGGTAACGTGAGGAGCATGTCCGCCGATACTGCTCCGTTAGGACTCCAGCTCCATTGTTCAGTTATCTGTGGGCGGAGGCAATGGATTCTGAAGTAGCCGGTTCCAATCTAGGTTGCGAGAGAAATTTTCACCGCTTGTGTTTTCTGGATTAAATTCCAAACCTTTCCGACGGGTCATAAATGAGGGATGGGGACACTGATAGTGATGGTAATCCATCTGTCATAGGGGACGTTAAGGCTGGTGGTTCCCTTGTTACTATTCGAGAGGAGTAGGATATGTGCAAGCACTGCTAATCACCCTCTCCCTTCTTCATAATCACATAATACTTCACTACAGACACACATCTAACAGTCATCGCCGCGCGGAATTAGCCGAGCGGTCTCAGGCGCTTCAGTCATGGACTGTGCGGCTAGTCCCGGCGGAGGTTCGAGTCCTCCCTCGGGCATGGTTGTGTGTGTTTGTCCTTAGGATAATTTAGATTAAGTAGTGTGTAATCTTAGGGACTGACGACCTTAGCAGTTAAGTCCCATAAGATTTCACACAAATTTGAACATTCACCTTCACTCAACAGATACACTTAAGACCCAACTCTCACACTCTGCGAAGGGAATGCGTCATTTTTCGCGAAGGAGAAATTCGTTTCCATTTAGGCATTTACACCTTCTCCTCAGTGTCAGCCAACCAGTCACGCTATACAACTTTACTTTTGTCCTGCTGGAGATAGAATCTCACGAAGTCATAGAAACGACAACAGAGTTGCTTGGATGATCGATGGAGAGTATTCAAAGTTCCTCAGAATCTATACCTTCGTTGTTGGCTATGCCTCGCCACACCCGTCACTGGCTGATACACCCTCTGGTAGTAGCTGTACCTTTGATAGACATCGTCGGTAGCAGACTTTGAGGTGATATTTGAGAAGTAGCCCAGTTCTAGCAATCGTTTCCCATGTCCCGAATTCGTGATGCGATCGCTACAGTCGTCTGTTGAAGCAGTTCAGGTATGTCTCAATATGACGTTAAAATCCGGTTAATCGTACGAATCTTGATCGTCGACGACGTCCTGACGTATCTACAATGTTTACTATTCCAGTACGATGCCAGAAACAACACACCACTCTTTCAGCAAGTCAAATACAGCTGAGAGTGAGCTGTATCATTCTAAAATTTCAACCTCACGTATCCACTAATGAGACTTACTAAAATAAGCACTCTCGATACTGGAAAACTATTAAGTTTACTCAGTCAACAAGGCGCCAGGCCCTGACGTAATTCCTATCAGATTTTATTTTACACTGATACGATGCCGCACTGGCCACTTTCTTAACTCAGATTTACCGAGATTCTCGCGCGCAGCGAACAGACTTAGTTGATAGAATAAGAGCGCAGGTCACTCTTGTTTAGAAAAAAAGGGTAAATAACTGATGCACAGAATTTCAGACCAAAATCGTTAACTTTCATGTGTTACAGGAGCCTGGAGCATGTTCTAGACAAAAACTTGACGAAAAGAAGCATGGTAAACAGTGGAAGCAGCCGAGCAAGCAGAGTTCATTTTATTAGATTTACGAAACACGATACACACTGAGTCACACCTTCGGCTTTACGGAGTATCTTTACCGATATGGGATGGGTCGATGAAGTTTTGGTATACAGAACTCTCTGCTACAATGAAGGCTTTCACGACCGGATAACATTGATGTTGGCAGAGCTTTCTGGAACCTCTTCAGGAACAGTCCGCAGCTCGTGATCTAGTGGCTAGCGTTGCTACCTCTGTATCACGGGGTCCCGGGTTCGAATCCCAGCCGGGTTGGGGATTTACTCTGCCCGGGGACTGTGTGTTTGTGTTGACCTCTCATTTCATCATCATCCTCGTCATTCTTGACCCATACTGCCTCCTCCAAAAATAAGGTAAACGAAGGACTTGCAGTGGAAGAGACGTGTTTCACATCGAAGATGAACAAGTGTTCACAGCTCTTAAGGTATGCATTAGAGCCGATATTTGTTGAGACTTCTTTTTGTTTCCAGTATCGTGTACTTTCAACCTCATTCGTTTACGCCATTAATTTTATACCCCCTGTCAACAGATACGAAGGTAACGTCAAATGTACGACCAGGAAGCGTTACAGGCCTTTAATAGTTAGTACATATAAAGGATTCACGGAATTGCGTCAACAGCAGTTATCAGATTGCTCATTGATGGTGATGACGTGTGCAGGTAGGTATTGTAAGGGGACGAAGGTATCGTAATTGGACGATCATAAGGAAACGAAGAAGGGCTTTAACAAAATTTTCATTTTGTTTAACGAATGGCAGCTTTCTTTAAACTAAGACACATGCCGGATATCTATAACAGAGAGAGTCATGTATTGTTTCCAAAGAGAAGGTAAGAAGTAAATATCTGGCTCAAGTCACATCTTTTATATACAGAGTGTTTCATACAGAGTGTTTCTGGAAGAACAGTTAATGTTTTAGAAGGTGCTAGTATAGAGTAATTCGAATAAAATATTCTGTGTGACGTGTACGATTTTTGTTGTTTAATGACATACACTTACCACTACTCTATATCTGTTGCCGTCTTGCCTGTGTTATGACGCATGCAGTCAGCTACAGAGAGACACGAAGTGAAAGTACTGTTGGCATCTCAACAGAAATCTTAGCATTCTACACTCGAAGGCAATCAGTCAAGTTCTAGTGGACAAGCGTCAAGCGGTTCCCATTCCGAGAACGTAGGTAATTAGTCACGCTTGTGGATGCTGAGAATGCAAGTCTTTCTGGAAAGACATTATTTAGCAAGAACTCCGCAACAAGCTGTGTTCAACCCAATTTTGTTAAGGCACTGTCTTTGTCGCTTACAGCCATATCATCAGGCGCATGTCTAAAAAAAAAATGGTTCAAATGGCTCTAAGCACTATGTGACTTAACATCTGAGGTCATCAGTCCCCTAGACTTAGAACTGCTTAAAACTAACTAACCTAAGGACATCACACACATCCATGCCCGAGGCAGCATTCGAACCTGCGACCATAGCAGCAGCGCAGTTCCGGACTGAAGCACCTAGAACCGCTCGGCCACTCGGCCGGCCCATGTCTAAACAACAAGAAATAAACAGTAGTAGTTATTGAAACCCTATACATCAAAGCAACACCAGAGACAAAACCACTTAATTATGAGAATAGAGAAAAGCACTAGCGTACTACTTACTAACATTAAAACATGGTGAACATCTCATCTCAGAGTAGCAATTGCAAACTATGTCCTTAATTATTTGCTGGATGTATTCCAATCTCTGTCTTGCTCAACAATTTTTTACCCTCTACTGCTCCCTGCAGTACCATGGAAGTTATTCCCTGATGTCTTAACAGGTGTCCTATTCTCCTGTCCCTTCTTCTTGTCACGATTTCGCCGCCCGGAGTGGCCGTGCGGTTAAAGGCGCTACAGTCTGGAACCGCACGACCGCTACGGTCGCAGGTTCGAATCCTGCCTCGGGCATGGATGTGTGTGATGTCCTTAGGTTAGTTAGGTTTAAGTAGTTCTAAGTTCTAGGGGACTTATGACCACAGCAGTTGAGTCCCATAGTGCTCAGAGCCATTTGAACCATTTGTCACGATTTCCATACGAGCATACATCTTTCCTCGCAGATTCTGCAGAGAACCTCATTTCTTACCTGATCAATCCATCAATTTTCATTGTTCTTCTGTAAAACCGTATCTCAAATGATTCGATTCTCTTCTTTCCGGTTTTCCCACATTCAAAGTTTTCCTACCATATAATGCTGTGCTCCAAAGGTACATTCTCAGAAATTTCTTCCTCAAATTAAGGCCTATGTTTGATGCTAGTAGACTTCTCTTGGTCAGGAATGCCCTTCTTGCCAGTGCCAGTCTACTTTTTTGTCCTCCTTTCTTCGTCCATCGTGGGTTATTTGGCTGCCTAGGTAGCAGAGTTCGTTAACTTCATCTACTTTCTGATCCCCAATTCTGATATTAAGCTTCTTGCTGCTATCAGTTTCGGCTGCTTTTTTCGTTTTTCTTCGCTTTATCCTCTATCCATATTCTGTACTCATTAGACTGTCTATCCAGTTCAACGCATGCTGTAATCTAGCGTGGATAATCAAGGAATGAAAACGCAACAACGATATGCCTATAATCAAAGAGCGAAAATGAGACGCTGGACCAAAATCATTGATTATCCGCCCTACGGACATTATGTTTTTAACTATGGAAGTTGGGCCTTCTACATTCTCCACCACGTTATTTACCATGTTTTCATATTTGTAAGCACACTGTTGTTTTTATCTTTTCTCATAATTAGGTGCCTATCGCTCTGCTATTAATTTGATGAACTGGGGTTCAATCACTATCACTGTTTATGTCTTGTTGTTTGATAATTCACCTATGATGTGGCTATAAGCCATAAAACCTGTACTGCCTTAATAAATTTGGTTCAAAATACAGCTAGTTGCGGAATTCTTGCTAAGTAATGTACTACCACATGTGTGGCTGCCCCGACCACAGAATCGTTTGTCTGTGGAAAGAATTTCGCAAGCCTTTAGTAACAGATGTGAATTCCTTGAAACACGCCGTTCGAAAGAATTAGGGGAACACGTGTATCACCGTCTGTTAAGTTAAATCTATTTTGATACAGTCGGAACCTGTGGGCTTATTGCATGGCTTGAGATCTTGGCTTTGAATTTAGGGAACAATTAAAATCATTCGCCATCTATTAGCTGTATTATGCAACACAATTTAAGATGACCCCTCAGAAGGAAGTGAGTACCGGGGTCCCAATGTTTTTTTAGAAAAGTACACAGATGTCAGTTGTCATTTGTGGACGTTGTATTCAACCAGACACTTACAATGCGACATCTTAACACACTGGAAAGTGCAAGGGGTGGTTGGTTGAAATGGCTCTGAGCACCATGGGACTTAACATCTGAGGTCATCATTCCCCTTAACTTAGAACTACTGCCACCTAAATAACCTAAGGACATCACACACTTCCATGCCCGAGGCAAGATTCGAACCTGCGACCGTAGCAGCAGCGCGGTTCTGGACTGAAGCGCATAGAAGCGCTCGGCCACAACGGCCGGCAAGGGGTAGTTGTTTGATCCAAAAAGGATGGGCCTTCGGTCGCGTTGCTGCAGATGCCAATGCCTCTCCATGTTTCATCCATAGGCTATGGACACGCCACAGGTAGACAGGCCAGTTGGACAATGTCGCGACGCATTACAATACCACGTGAAGACCGATATCTGGCCATCTCTGCGTTGCTGCGTCGTACAGACACCGCCAGAACATCGCAAAATGGTCTCAGAAGGGCCACTGGAGCCGCTGTGTACGATCAGTCTGTAATGAACAGGTTACGAGCAAGAACCGCGCGACTCAGACGTATTGTTCGAGTACCCCGATTGACACAACATCCTGCAGCTCATTTACAGTTCTGCCGTTCCAATGTCAACTGGCAACTTCGTCACTGGGGAAACGTGTTGTTCAGAGACGAGTCTACATTTCCCCTGACGCGTGTACGGAG
Source organism: Schistocerca cancellata (assembly GCF_023864275.1). Classification (NCBI taxonomy): domain Eukaryota; kingdom Metazoa; phylum Arthropoda; class Insecta; order Orthoptera; family Acrididae; genus Schistocerca; species Schistocerca cancellata. Next base: position 289,245,329 of record NC_064631.1, on the reverse strand, counting down.
ACCCGTGGTGAGCGGTACCTGCCAAACGTTGTCCAGAAAATCGACAAATTTCCGAGGTTCTTTGCAGGGAGGCTTCAGCGTTTACAGCCATACGGATCTTGGCCATTATTCATGGTCGTCTAACCGCCACGCAGTACATCGAAAGGATTCTGTTGGACCGTGTGGTGGCTGCTGCATATGGTGGTGGACCTGAATTCCTTCCACCCATGTGGTGATCGTCAGCAGGGATATCTTGCGAAGCCTGGACGCTGAAGTAATGGAATGGCCGGCGGTGAGTTCCGATCTAAACCCCATCTTGCGAATGTGGGACGTGCTTGACAGGCGTGTTCGTGGTCGCCCTTTTCCACAACACACACCCTCCAAGAATGGGAACGGATACTACAGGGTTATTACAAATGATTGAAGCAATTTCACAGCTCTACAATAACTTTATATTTTCACAATGCTTTGCACACACATACAAACATTCAAAAAGCTTTTTTAGGCATTCACAAATGTTCGATATGTGCCCCTTTAGTGATTCGGCAGACATCAAGCCGATAATCAAGTTCCTCCCACACTCGGCGCAGCATGTCCCCATCAATGAGTTCGAAAGCATCGTTGATGCGAGCTCGCAGTTCTGGCACGTTTTGTGGTAAACACTGATCTTTCACATAACCCCACAGAAAGAAATCGCATGGGGTTAAGTCGGGAGAGCGTGGAGGCCATGACATGAATTGCTGATCATGATCTCCACCACGACCGATCCATCGGTTTTCCAATCTCCTGTTTAAGAAATGCGGAACATCATGATGGAAGTGCGGTGGAGCACCATCCTGTTGAAAGATGAAGTCGGCGCTGTCGGTCTCCAGTTGTGGCATGAGCCAATTTTCCAGCATGTCCAGATATACGTGTCCTGTAACGCTTATTTCGCAGAAGAAAAAGGGGCCGTAAACTTTAAACCGTGAGATTGCACAAAACACGTTAACTTTTGGTGAATTGCGAATTTGCTGCACGAATGCGTGAGGATTCTCTACCGCCCACATTCGCACATTGTGTCTGTTCACTTCACCATTAAGGAAAAATGTTGCTTCATCACTGAAAACAAGTTTCGCACTGAATGCATCCTCTTCCATGAGCCGTTGCAACCGCGAAGAAAATTCAAATCGTTTGACTTTGTCATCGGGTGTAAGGGCTTGTAGCAATTGTAAACGGTAAGGCTTCTGCTTTAGCCTTTTCCGTAAGATTTTCCGAACCGTCGGCTGTGGTACGTTTAGCTCCCTGCTTGCTTTATTCGTCGACTTCCGCGGGCTACGCGTGAAACTTGCCCGCACGCGTTCAACCGTTTCTTCGCTCACTGCAGGCCAACCCGTTGATTTCCCCTTACAGAGGCATCCAGAAGCTTTAAACTGCGCATACCATCGCCGAATGGAGTTAGCAGTTGGTGGATCTTTGTTGAACTTCGTCCTGAAGTGTCGTTGCACTGTTATGACTGACTGATGTGAGTGCATTTCAAGCACGACATACGCTTTCTCTGCTCCTGTCGCCATTTTGTCTCACTGCGCTCTCGAGCGCTCTGGCGGCAGAAACCTGAAGTGCGGCTTCAGCCGAACAAAACTGAGTTTTTCTACGTATCTGTAGTGTGTCGTGACCATATGTCAATGAATGGAGCTACAGTGAATTTATGAAATCGCTTCAATCATTTGTAATAGCCCTGTACAAGGTGATCTCAGTAGACACACGGAGCGTGCCACTTAGGTGTGAGGCAGTAACAAACACTCACGGCGGGGATACATGTTATTGAAGACCAAAGATCAATAAAAAGCACTTAGGATGAAGGGATGAATGACTGTTTCCACTTTGTTTTCGACACATGTCGGACATTTCAGTCCCTTTTATGTAAACGATCAAGGATGTGATGATATTTTATTGCGTGCTTTAGTTTTGAAGGGTAAAATCCTCAATTTTTGCTCAATGGTGTATGGCAGACGCCCAAAGTTCATTTGAGCACTGTAAAAAGCATAATAATTTCTTATTTTGTAATGAGAGTAGATGAAGTTGGCCGTCCATACTGTGAAAGAACAACATAAATACGAGAAGAGGCACGTTACTGTTCGATTACGCAATTGGGGAAAAAAATATCACTGGAAGCAGGAACCACTGTAAAATACCTTTGAGTCCGTCCGGAGCGACCTAAAATCGTATGATCACTTAAAAATTAAGAGTACGAAAAGCAGATGTCCGCGTGAAATTCACTGGAAGGATCTAAAGGAAATTCGTACACATATTTCAAACGCAGCGAGAGAAATCGCGCCAACAGGAATACTGTAGTTGATAGCCTGCGCCTGCCAGAGCTTAGTACTGTTTAGATTAGTTGACATTTCACAGGGAGCGAGGCCTGAATTGGTTACGGCAGCGAACGAACGTGAACCGTGCTGTCGGCTCCCACTGTGCCACCGCTTCTGCTGCACAAAGCACTGAACCTGCCAATCTCAGAGACGAAACTTTTCCGAACGCGAAAATTTCGCCTATTGCATGAGAAATTATAACTCCAGCCCCAATTAAAGCCGAGAACAATATTTTTTACTTCCTTAGACACATTACAGAGATTTATATCAAAGGCGAATTTCAAAATTACATGTGTGATTTTTGTAGAAGAGCGCGATTTTACACTTCACCTTAGGAGTTAAACACCAACAAAGTCGCAAAAGAAGCCGGTTTCGGAAGCTTATATACAGCTGGTGCCATGCGATAAGAAACTTTGGATAGATCTGTTGCCGAGCGAATTAAGCTTACCAGACAAAAAATTAGTCACACAGGTGCGCACATAAAGATGAATCGTTATGCCCCTACAAATGGCGCAACGATCGAGTCACGAGCTCAATCGCATGACCACTGCCTCTATGTGAGCATAGTGCTGTAGCGATCAGTGAGACATCTACACTCCTGGAAATGGAAAAAAGAACACATTGACACCGGTGTGTCAGACCCACCATACTTGCTCCGGACACTGCGAGAGGGCTGTACAAGCAATGATCACACGCACGGCACAGCGGACACACCAGGAACCGCGGTGTTGGCCGTCGAATGGCGCTAGCTGCGCAGCATTTGTGCACCGCCGGCGTCAGTGTCAGCAAGTTTGCTGTGGCATACGGAGCTCCATCGCAGTCTTTAACACTGGTAGCATGCCGCGACAGCGTGGACGTGTACCGTATGTGCAGTTGACGGACTTTGAGCGAGGGCGTATAGTGGGCATGCGGGAGGCCGGGTGGACGTACCGCCGAATTGCTCAACACGTGGGGCGTGAGGTCTCCACAGTACATCGATGTTGTCGCCAGTGGTCGGCGGAAGGTGCACGTGCCCGTCGACCTGGGACCGGACCGCAGCGACGCACGGATGCACGCCAAGACCGTAGGATCCTACGCAGTGCCGTAGGGGACCGCACCGCCACTTCCCAGCAAATTAGGGACACTGTTGCTCCTGGGGTATCGGCGAGGACCATTCGCAACCGTCTCCATGAAGCTGGGCTACGGTCCCGCACACCGTTAGGCCGTCTCCGCTCACGCCCCAACATCGTGCAGCCCGCCTCCAGTGGTGTCGCGACAGGCGTGAATGGAGGGACGAATGGAGACGTGTCGTCTTCAGCGATGAGAGTCGCTTTTGCCTTGGTGCCAATGATGGTCGTATGCGTGTTTGGCGCCGTGCAGGTGAGCGCCACAATCAGGACTGCATACGACCGAGGCACACAGGGCCAACACCCGGCATCATGGTGTGGGGAGCGATCTCCTACACTGGCCGTACACCACTGGTGATCGTCGAGGGGACACTGAATAGTGCACGGTACATCCAAACCGTCATCGAACCCATCGTTCTACCATTCCTAGACCGGCAAGGGAACTTGCTGTTCCAACAGGACAATGCACGTCCGCATGTATCCCGTGCCACCCAACGTGCTCTAGAAGGTGTAAGTCATCTACCCTGGCCAGCAAGATCTCCGGATCTGTCCCCCATTGAGCATGTTTGGGACTGGATGAAGCGTCGTCTCACGCGGTCTGCAAGTCCAGCACGAACGCTGGTCCAACTGAGGCGCCAGGTGGAAATGGCATGGCAAGCCGTTCCACAGAACTACATCCAGCATCTCTACGATCGTCTCCATGGGAGAATAGCAGCCTGCATTGCTGCGAAAGGTGGATATACACTGTACTAGTGCCGACATTGTGCATGCTTTGTTGCCTGTGTCTATGTGCCTGTGGTTCTGTCAGTGTGATCATGTGATGTATCTGACCCCAGGAATGTGTCAATAAAGTTTCCCCTTCCTGGGACAATGAATTCACGGTGTTCTTATTTCAATTTCCAGGAGTGTATGTTTCAAGCGGACATTTTACGTAAACATGACTACATGTAAAGATGTGACTGACTGACAGAAAGGGGCAATCATGTTTGGCCGTGACCACGGTTATATTGTGTGTGAAGTTGCCACTTTTGTTGGCTTCGTGGCGCACTGTTGAACGTGTCTTCAAGCACACGTGGCCACGAAACGCAGAGTCAGAATTGTGGTCGGAAAAATATACGGACTGAGAGCGACCGAAGACTCGTTCCAAGACTCGTAAACCTAAATGTCTTCCAAACTAGGCAGTAATTGCTGCAGGCAGTGAATAAAGGTCCCTACCAACTTGCTGGTGAGAGAACATTGCAACGGGAACGTCACGTAATGGACATTAGGAGTCTGTCACCTCGCAAGACGCCGCTGCTCATACACGCGCATAAAAACGACTGCAGCAAAGTCCACTGGGCTGGAAGAATATGTGACTGGTTTTCTGAACACTCCCCCACCCTCGACGGGCCCGTAGAATCGCGTGACGTGAATCCCATAAAAAATCTGTGGGGCATATTGCAATAGCGGGTAAAACGCTGCAATCAGCATACCCGCAATATGGTGAAACTATGTTATCAAATCTTCAGAGTGTGCCTTAATATAGATGCGATATACCCGCACAACCTTGTGGACTCGTTTCCTAACCGAATCCAAGCTGTTATCAGGTTCGGGGACGGAATTAGACGGTATTAAATAATGTTTGTAATGATCTTTCTAGTGGAAACCAATTTTTTGTCCGTTGAGCTTACATCGCTAATCAAAAAAAAAAAAAATTAATTGCAAGGCGTTCAACAGTTTTCGAGATATGACGTAATAAGTATGAAACAGTGCCCTAGCGGGATTTTTCATCTGTTCCAAAACCGTATCTCTGGCTGTAATGCAAATTAAGAATAGAAATCTGACATGCTTAAAGACACAGCACAGGTACATACGGTACGTAAATTTAAAATGTTTTACCTCATTTTTGCAGGATACATAGACTTTAAAGCGATTTTCTGTCGCCGCGAAGAACGGAGCGGTGTAAACGGCAGATGCCAACTAATTTAAATTACAGTAGAAATCTAGCCTACTAGGACCCTGGGTTAGTACTTATTAGCGCTTAGACAACAATCCCTTCATATAGTCACCGGTAAGAATTGATTGGCAGCTGTTACTGCTAGTCAATCGTTCCAGAAGCCCCTCTTCGGAGGCTCTGACTCTCTATCAACGTGATTCTTTTGAACCACTTTCCGAGGCGGTATGTACAGCTGATGGTATGTACACTAGACGTCACTGCTGTCATGGAGACCAACCGCCGGCTAACAAACGTATCTTTTGGGTTGCTTAGTGCCCAAGATAAACCAAGCATCTCCGAAAATGAAAATTACACAAGAACAGCGGAAAACTAACTAAAGTACGTGACGCGGTAGACAGTTATTAGGCCTCCCTATGTGAAGTTCTGTTTCTATCACCTCTGTTCTTCCCTTATTTGCGTTTTAAGTAAGCGGCCAGTTTTTCTGAGAGAAAGAAGAGCGTCTGATTATGTTTCATAAGCACGGAAGTGTGTGTAAGTGCTGTTATTTACTTTTAATCTCTTTCAAATGGTTCAAATGGCTCTGAGCACTATGGGACTTAACTTCTGAGGTCATCAGTCCCCTAGACCTTAGAACTACTTAAACCTAACTAACCTAAGGACATCACACACATCCACGCCCGAGGCAGGATTCGAACCTGCGACCGCAGCAGCAGCGCGGTTCTGGACCGAAGCGCCTAGAACCGCTCGGCCACAACGGCCGGATTTAATCTCCTTATAACCTAAAATAACAGTATTTGTTGCTAGTTATCAGACGTATTTTCATCGGTTATTACGTGTCACAACAACAACCACGTATCACTCGCAAGAGCGTTACGAGTTTCCCCGAGGGCCGTCCTTGACAGCTCGTGTGGTTAGTTTCAGTATTAGCCACCAATAACGCTATTTTTGACAACGATTAGTTTATTTACGGCCTGAGAGGTATGCCTCTACGAAGAGAACGACCCGATCGTCCAGCGTAAGCGACTTCCTTTTCTCGGCAGCGATTAGGTGACCCCTGTGCTGGCATGGAGTGTAGGTGTTGTCGGGGAAGAATGTAAACACGGGAGGCAGGAAGGCCCGCGTCCGTCATCGGTGCAGCTGGCTTCCGCTGCCTCGGCGTACACATTTCCAAGACTGCGTCGCGCTATCCTCCCTTGAACTTACCCGACGTTAGACCACCAGCAGCATTTCAGCAACGAACAGTTTGGAAAGTTTCATGAAAAACACAAAAAAGGATGGCCAATACATCGTTAACTGGTGCAGTCACAAGGCTAGCGTAAGGTCGGCAAGCCCTACTTAACAATGACTTTACCTAATATAATTACCCTCGCTAATTCCACAGGATGACAAAGATACGTGTCTGGAAAGAATGTTCCAGTGTAAACACAATTCCGTACAAGTGCGTACCACCAAAGGGTAGCTAACTGAGTAGAGCTGTAAGCATATGTGACGCACAGAACAGCTACGAGAGTGCATTACTATTGTCCCTTGTGACCGTACTACAAGGCCTCCCAAGGTATAATGGGTGAGACCGCTAATACGGGCTATCCCAAATATTTTCGGAAGGTGGTCAATGACTTACCGCCCATGGACTATCATCAGGTTCGGAAAACATTTACATCACAGTAGGCGATATAAAATCAATGGCGTCATATAATAAATACCAAGAATTCTTCACTGCTGCCCCCGTTCGTGGCGCTAACGGTGACTGTTGATACAGCTTGAAGAAGTGCAGTTTCTGGTACATTTTATGATTGAAAATGTAATTTATATATTTCCACGTGAGAACAGTAAAGAATTTATGGCTTTTATAATCTGATGCCAAAGTTTTTTATCGCCTAGTAAGCTGCTATGTTTTATGAAACTGATGATGGCTCTTGCACAAACTGGTTGTTCAATGAAAAAATTTTATCAGCAGCTCTTGGTGGTAAATCAATACGTTCTTAACCCCAAATATACCACGAGCGACTGAAAGTAGTGATGAAACAAAACGTGTAGGCACACCTTTAGAACGCAATACAGCGGCGATACTGCGTGGCATTGATTGGACAAGCCAATGGTAGGTTTGTGAAGGTATGTGTCAAGATCTCCACGTACAGGACACGCAGTTCTCGTAAATTACAGACCGGTGGTTGTGGGCGCGCATCTGGCGCCCGATAGCATCCGAAATTGTTCGATCGCGTTCACGGGAATTTGGTGACCAAGACATCAACGTGAATTCACCATCATGGTCCTCAAACCACTGTACCAGGATTCTGGCCACATGGCACGGACAGTCACCCTGGTGGAAGATGTCTTCATCGGGGAAGACATTAAGGATGAAGGAATGCAGGTGGTCCCCCATAATGTGGACTTAATCGACAGCTGTCATGGTGCTTTTGATTACTGACACAGGCCTCGTGAAAGCCCAGGTTCATGTTCCCCACAGCGTAATACTGCCCGCACTGGCATGTTTCGAGCAGCCGTTCGCCCGGATGATCGTGTGTCAGGACACGATCATCGACGTGGTGTAACGAGAAACATTATTCATCTGAACACGCGACATGTTTCCACTGATCCACGGTGCCATCTCGATGATCTCGTTCCTACTGTTATCGTAACTAACAACAGAGGAACACGTAGGGGTCGGCTGCTGCGGAGCCCCATCTACAACAATGTGCGCTGAACGGTGTGCTCCGAAACACATGGTGCCTGAACCAACATTGTATCCTATCGTCAGGTATGCAACAGTCTACCGCCTATCTTGCCTTACAGAGCGGGCAAACTCCACGTTCTGTGATGAGGCATTGACGTCCAACACCTTGCCTACTTGTAGTTTCACCTGTTCACTCATTTTCCACAGACGCTCACGATAACACGAGTGAACAGCTGACATGTTTCGGTGTTTACTAGGTGCCCTTTTCCAATGGCGCTCATGTCAGTAGATTTCCCCATTTGCTGCGCATATAGTTGCTAGAATGATCCCCCATTGGTTTCTGCTCCGCTTATACAGGTTGTTACAAAAAGGTACGGCCAAACTTTCAGGAAACATTCCTCACACACAAATAAAGAAAAGATGTTATGTGGACATGTGTCCGGAAACGCTTAATTTCCATGTTAGACCTCATTTTAGTTTCGTCCACCTACGCTCAATGGAGCACGTTATCATGATTTCATACGGGATACTCTACCTGTGCTGCTAGAACATGTGCCTTTACAAGTACGACACAACATGTGGTTCATGCACGATGGAGCTCCTGCACATTTCAGTCGAAGTGTTCATACGCTTCTCAACAACAGATTCGGTGACCGATGGATTGGTAGAGGCGGACCAATTCCATGGCCTCCACGCTCTCCTGACCTCAACCCTCTTGACTTTCATTTATGGGGGCATTTGAAAGCTCTTGTCTACGCAACCCCGGTACCAAATGTAGAGACTCTTCGTGCTCGTATTGTGGATGGCTGTGATACAATACTCCATTCTCCAGGGCTGCATCAGCGCATCAGGGATTCCATGCGACGGAGGGTGGATGCATGTAACCTCGCTAACGGAGGACATTTTGAACATTTCCTGTAACAAAGTGTTTGAAGTCACGCTGGTACGTTCTGTTGCTCTGTGTTTCCATTCCATGATTAATGTGATTTGAAGAGAAGTAATAAAATGAGCTCTAACATGGAAAGTAGGCGTTTCCGGACACATGTCCACATAACATATTTTCTTTCTTTGTGTGTGAGGAATGTTTCCTGAAAGTTTGGCCGTACCTTTTTGTAACACCGTTTCAAAATGGCTCTGAGCACTATGCGACTTAACTTCTGAGGTCATCAGTCGCCTAGAACTTAGAACTAATTAAACCTAACTAACCTAAGGACATCACACACAGCCATGCCCGAGGCAGGATTCGAACCTGCGACCGTAGCGGTCGCTCGGCTCCAGACTGCAGCGCCTAGAACCGCACGGCCACTCCGGCCGGCTTTTGTAACACCGTGTATACTTTCTTTACCGGGGCACCTTCCCGCAACACCACCGGGTGGCACTGAACGTCGCGATGGGCTGAAGTCGTCATGTTCCTGGGCATCAGTGCATATCAAGATGCCGTTTTAAGCTGAATTACAACGGTAAATGAGGCGAACTTTCTGACATAAGGATATAATTTGACACTCATAACTGTAAAAGGCTACATTCTTTTTCTTTAATATAACTAAATACTTTATCTCGGTCACTGGAAAGAGCTCTCGAGTAGGACTTCATAAACATAAAATATATGAAACTTTATCAATTATTAACAAGGTAAGTTCGACCCGAAACTTAGTCCCGTCGTCAGGAGAAGAAATTCAATAAACGTTTGCCACACTGTACGAACTGTAAGAAAGCACGTAACTCAGGTACGGCGCGTTTGTTTACCATTATTAGTTACAGTAAGTGGTCAGACACTAATACATACCATAAAGCGATTCCGGACAGACAACGCTGAAATTTATCTGGACGTATCAGGCAGTGTCACACGGCATTTCACGCTTTCTGCAGACGTCGGTGTTTACTATTAGACCCACTGTTTTAATGTTTTTCACAGGAAACCACAGATGTTTAGTCTAGCGAGCGTGCAGGTCATTGTGTGTTTTACTAACAACCGGTGAAACAATCTCCAAATGTTCTGTTAACCCTCTGACTACAATTTCTTTTGTTTTTGTTTTGTTTTTGTTTTCGGAGTGAAAGACAAAGTATGTACGGCCATTTTAATTACTGCCATAGTCAGTTCCCTCTGTTCATTTTCCAATGTGGGAAAGGTTGGTGCATGAATGGCTGCTTCTAAATACCTCTGAGTTTTGAGAAGACGACTGCGCAAAAGCTACAAGACATACAGGAAACAGACACACATCAGTTGATTGAGCACCTCACGACTCCTAGTACAGGTGCTCGATAAGGGCGCAGTTTCTGACGCGGCAAACTTCAATACGTGAGTGCAGTTCAGAGGCACGACTCGTCCAGGAATGCGCGACAGCAGAACGATTTGCAGATCTGTTCATTGGGATGCCTATCTGAAGCCATTACCTAATTCGATGCGACAGTACAGAAAAGTGGGTTAACAACGAAACTTGGAGACAGCACAACCTGCAGATCTAAACTGTTATTTTAAGAATTCTGTACACCATTAGCAAGCTTACCTTTTACAATGCGACATTTACACATAGCAATAAGAGGCAGAAAATTCCCACAAGTTCTCTGACAATCTGTCGTAGGACACACACGTCCCGATGGTAGTCAAAGAGTTACTAGGTCTATAATTACCTGTGCGGAATGGGCGCGACGTTCGTCATGCTGGTACCACATGAACTACTTTATTTACAGTGGGATATCTTCCAATAACTGCAGCAATAACACTGTTAGGAGCTGTAGATGCTAGTGATTGTTTTGAGTCTCACCAACAAAAACAGGGAGAAATGATGCGATAATACGCTGACCTGTATTGCATGTTGCAAGGACCGACTGCCCCCACAGTTTATGAACGATGCTTCATCCGTAAACAAAATCTTTCACAGAAACGCCGCAGCGCTTTGCACTTTTCTTAAGCATTATTAAGAGAACTATTAATTAATGCGTTGGGCTCCCACTATAATTTCCATCCGCCACACTTTTCTCCATCAAACTGACGATTCGCTGAAGATTCAGGCCTGTGAACCGATCCCTTCTTTTGCTGAGATTGTACAATAGTTTTTCCTCAAATCGACTCAGTAACCCCTCATTAGCTACTCGATCTACACGTCTAACTTTCGGTGATTTTCTGTAGCATAACTTTTCAAAAGCTTCTATTCCCTTATTATCTATCTCATTTTATCGTCCATGTTTCGCTTCCGTAAAAGGTTACATTCCACGGAAACAGGCCTACGTCCAGAAAGAGACTTCCTAAAACTTAATGATCATTGTATAACCTCTCTGCAAGATACTACTCATCCGGTTCAACTGCTCTTCCAAGTCCTCCTCCGTCATTATCCAGCCTCAATGTTTTCATGTCTTCTCCCTGAACTTTAATTCCCTTACCAAAGTTCTCTTTACTTTTTTACAGTTGTACCAACTGAATGCCGTGGGGGATAGGCTACAACCCTGTCTCACTATCTTCTTAACTATAGCTTCCCTCACATGCCCTTCGGCTCTTGTAACTGGGGTTTCCGTAGAACTCACGATTTCTACCGAGCGAGGTGGGGTAGTGGTTAGCACACTGGACTCGCATTCGAGAGGACGACGGTTCAAACCCGCGTCCGGCCGTCCAAATTTAAGTTTTCCGTGATTTTCCTAAATCGCTTCAAGTTATGACTGGATGATTCCTTTGAAAGGGCATCGCCGATTTACTTCTCTAATCCAAGCTTGTGATGTGCCTCTAATGACCTCGTTGTCAACGGGATGCAAACGACGAATTTCCCTCTCCTTCATAACTTTTCGTTCCCTATTACCTTCAGAATTTCATAGAGAATTTCAATAGTTGCTTAAATATCTACGTAGATAGAAAAATTACTTTTCCTACCGTGCAGGGCAACTACTCATCCCTTTTTCGTGCAATTAACTTGTTTCGAAATCTCTATCGTTATTGCATTTAAGCAATTATTTATTTTACTTATGAACAGTAGGGCCCGCGAGGGACCCTCAGCCAACCAACCCAACTATTCTTCTCAAAGTTTGCTGTACATGAAGTTGGAGGCACAATTTTTTGGATAAGAAGCATTGAAAGTCCAGAGTATTCATGATGATAACGGGCGTAGGATTAAGAATAAGAAACTGTATTCAGAAAAAAGAAAAGAATAATAATGCTATATCTGAAGGGGTAAAGGATAATAAAAATGGTTCAATTGGCTCTGAGCACTATGGGACTTAACATCTGAGGTCATCAGTCCCCTAGAACTTAGAACTACTTAAACCTAACTAGCCTAAGGGCATCACACACATCCATGCCCGAGGTAGGATTCGAACCTGCGACCGTAGCGACCGCGCGGTTCCAGACTAGAGCGCCTAGAACCGCTCGACCACACCGGCCGGCAAAAGATAATAGTACAAGAGGTTATGAACATGACAATACAAGATTTCTGAGAAAAAAAATAAGTTGACGAGATAAGGGTACGAAAACAGTAATGACAGAGAAGCAGTATTTGCTTATACTACATGGAAAGGCTCACACATAACAAAAACAGGGAAAAAAAGATACTGCGATAGAAAACCTTTGACACTTCCGGTCTATATGAAATACGGGATCTTATGTATATTGTAGGAAAATTCAATTCAGGTGAATTCAGGTAGGTAGGTAGGTGTGTGTGTGTGTGTGTGTGTGTGTGTGTGTGTGTGTGTGTGTCAGGAATGGGAAACTGTTCGTGAATGAACTTTCATAAAGAGAATTTGTTTTGCGAACACACTGTGAGAAGGGTAAAATAATAACGAAAGCGGTGGGCACAAGAGTAACTTCGTTTCCAATACGGGGCGTTTTTTTTCTAGCTCAATTTAATTTACCTCCCTCTGGGAAGCGTAGTTTCTAAAACGAGTAAAGTTACGGTTTTCATTAGTTCTGCTCCGCTGAACGTCAGACCGTTACACGTTATGAACTATTTGTGTAACTCTTTTTTTTTCTTTCGTCTTAGTTCCCCACTGTTTTCCGATACGTTTTCCCAAGCTGCGTACATTGTGCGCTGCGACCTTTAAAATTTTGATGTAGGAAGACTGTAATACCGATAAACCTTAAAAGAATCTAGCTCCCACGTATAACATGTCATAACTCCCGAACTATAAGGCGAACGATGATTTAATTTTTCAGGTACATTCGGTGGTACATGTGGATGTTCTCTGGAAAATATGTTGCGAATAGAATTATTAGTAAAGAGAGAATACATTAAAGCGTAATACCTGATGGTGCATGAACAGCTTTTTCCCTTTCATTACTTTGAGGAGAACGTCAGCGAGAATAAGTTTCGAAAAGTTTTTAAATTTTGTGTAAAGTTGGAAGTGGCGAAGTTCTCTCATTCTCAGGTACTGAATGAATACAGTCTGGGTAATTTGCATGCCGTAAGTTACGTCGCCTCAAAACATAATATACCCAACTTCTTACTGTAATACTGACAGTGTTAAACCTTTAACATACAGTTACAACTCTTAATAAGTAGATCATGACAGCATTTTAAATTCCGTCAATAACTGTTTGAAATATTGAAAACCATATATTAATTGCCCTTGACAGTCGTTAGATAGGCAACCTACAACTGGGCAGCTTGGCTCCTGATAACAGTTTCGTAATATAGATAGTGCAGTTGGTGCATTGAAAAGATCATAAACAATTCACTGTCGACGTCATGTACTGAAGCACGTGTCGATTCGTTGCCATTGTTAACACTGGTGTACCGATTCTCTTAAAAAAAATACTTTTTCTCGTAGTTGTTACACTACAGCGTACTCTGTTAAATACTAAACTCTATCGTAGCGGTGCTCTTTCAGTGAGACAGCTACGCTAGATTCGGTTTTGTACCCACATAGAATGAACAGTCTGTGGACAGTAGGCAATGAAAGCCTCGTTAACTCCTTATATCTGAAGAAACTCTTAATTCAAGTGACCAGTAGCTCTCCATACTGAATGATCAGTAAGTGCTTTGATTTCTCTTATCTGTTAAGAACTATACTTCTACTATACAGTTACATATGTATCAACTACCTGTTTAACTTTATATTATTTTTAAGAAACCATTTTTCTTCACCTGTAAAATTTAACAAAATGTGAGTTACGAGGTTTTCATTGGCTAACATTGATATGTTACTCCACGACAGAAGAAAACAATTGGGAATCACCACTCCGTCATCAGAAACTGAGCGCAAGTTTGGCTTGGACTTGGACGGAAAAGGAAAGAGAGGCGGTGTATTTTCAAAGGAATCATCCAGCGTACGCCTTTAAAAGATGTAGGGAAACGACCAAAAACCTAAATGTGGATGGCTGGACGGTGATTTGACTCCCGCCTCTTTCGAATGCGAGAGCAATGACTGATGTACTGCGTCAGTTACGAAATGCTAGAAACCGCGACCTACGGAAAATAATTCCCATGGTAACAATCACAAATAGCGCCCAACAATCAGCGAATCACCAAGTGTAGACTATTAGTTTTACTCTCGCTTTTTATCCAAGGAAGCCCTCCGTATAAAACTTAGGGAAAACTTACGAAGTTAGTATATTCAAAGACACTAATGTATTTCGGCATGAAGATTTCATTCTTTTTACAAGTCGCGGAATAGCTTCAAGCATACGGATAAAATGAATGAATTTACTACACAAACTCACTGTGATCAATATGAAGACTCTTTCGACCACTGCAAAATTAAGATATTACCCGACTGTGATCCGTACTGGAGCCTTTTACACATCGAAAAGTCTTAAGGATGTGAAACAAAATTACTTACGAGGATAGAAGTAAGTGAATTCTCAGGAGGATATTGGGACCTCAAAGAACAAGAGACGGTCAGTACAGAAGACGATTGATCCAAGAACTGTTACGCTGATATACAAAGGATGTCCGACACAGTCAGGAAAGGAATGGTAATCTTCTTTATAAATTCTTACAACTGACGAGAAGAGGCAGATACATCGTCAGATACGAGTGTACCATCTGTGTGATTGGACTTTTTGGAGCTAACAGAACGCAGAACGTAATTCTCAATGTAGAGAATCATTGACACAGAAATAACCTCGGGCTTACCCCAAGAATCACTACTTTTCACGATATACATAAATGACCTGCTTGATAATGTCAAAAGTTCCACGAGGCTTTTGCAGATGATGCTGTTGTATACAGAGAAGTCGCAACGCTAGGAGACTGTAACGAAATCGGGGATCGACACTTGGTGCAAAGATCAGCAGTTGATCCTCAGCATGAACTAAAGCGACGTACTGCGCCTAACACAAAGACCAATTATTGTATGATTACAGGTTTGCAGAACCATCACTGGAAGCAGTCTCATCCATAAAATATCTAGGAGCGATTTCAAGTGGAACGACGACATACAATTAATCGCAGTAACGTAGATGCTGCATAGATACATCAGAAGAATCTTCAAGAGGTATAGCGTGCCCACAAAGGAGATAGCTAACAAAATCCTCGTTTGAATATTGCTCGTGAGCATGGGACCTCTCCAGAATAGGATTCATAGAGGATACGAAGAAAGGGAGAGCCAGTCCTGACAAAACTCTACCATCTGGTGAGCAAGATGTATGAGACAGGCGAAATTCCCTCGGACTTCAAGAAGAATATAATAATTCCAATCCCAAAGAAAGCAGGTGTTGACAGACGTGAAAATTACCGAACTATCAGCTTAATAAGTCACAGCTGCAAAATACTAACAAGAATTCTTTACAGACGAATGGAAAAACTGGTAGAAGCCGACCTCAGCGAAGATCAGTTTGGATTCCGCAGAAATGTTGGAACACGTGAGGCAATACTGACCCTACGACTTACCTTAGGAAATAGATTAAGGAAAGGCAAACGTACATTTCTAGCATTTGTAGACTTACAGAAAGCTTTTGACAATGTTGACTGGAATACTGTCTTTCAAATTCTGAAGGTGGCAAGGGTAAAGTACAGGGAGCGAAAGGCTATTTACAATTTGTACAGAAACCAGATGGCAGTTATAAGAGTCGAGGGACATGAAAGGGAAGCAGTGGTTGGGAAGGGAGTGAGACAGGGTTGTAGCCTCTCCCGATGCTATTCAATCTGCATATTGAGCAAGCAGTAAAGAAAACAAAGGAAAAATTCGGAGTAGGTATTAAAATCCACGGAGAAGAAAAAAAAAGAGGTTTGCCGACGACAGTGCAATTCTGTAAGAGACAACAAAGGACTTTGAAGATCAGTTGAACGGAATGGACAGTGTCTTGAAAGGAGTGTATAAGATGAACATCAACAAAAGCAAAACGAGGATAATGGAATGTAGTCGAATTAAGTCGGGTGATGCTGAGGGAATTAGATTAGGAAATGAGACACTTAAAGTAGTAAAGGAGTTTTGCTATTTGGGGAGCAAAATAACTGATGATGGTCGAAGTAGAGAGGATATAAAATGTAGACTGGCAATTGCAAGGAAAGCGTTTCTGAAGAAGAGAAATTTGCTAACATCGAGTATAGATTTAAGTGTCAGGAAGTCGTTTCTGAAAGTATTTGTATGGAGTGCAGCCATGTATGGAAGTGAAACATGGACGATAAATAGTTTGGACAAGAAGAGAATAGAAGCTTTCGAAATGTGGTGCTACAGAAGAATGCTGAAGATTATATGGGTAAATCACATAACTAATGATGAAGTATTGAATAGAATTGGGGATAAGAGGAGTTTGTGGCACAACTTGACAAGAAGAAGGGACCGGTTGGTAGGACATGTTCTGAGGCATCAAGGGATCACAAATTTAGCATTGGAGGGCAGCGTGGAGGGTAAAAATCGTAGAGGGAGACCAAGAGATGAATACACTAAGCAGATTCAGAAGGATGTAGGCTGCAGTAGGTACTGGGAGATGAAGAAGCTTGCACAGGATAGAGTAGCATGGAGTTTTGCATCAAACCAATCTCAGGACTGAAGACCACAACAACAACAACGAAGAAAGGCCAAAGAAGAGCAGCGCGTTTCGTTACACGTTCATTTAGTAAGAACGAAAGCGTCACGGCGATGATTAACCAACTCCTGTGACAGACGCAGCAAGAGTGGCGTTCTGCACCATGGTGTAGTTTTCTGGTAAAAGTTCCTAGAACGTACGTCCCTAGAAGAGTCAGCCACTATATTCCCTCCACCTGCGTATATCTCGCGAAAAGATCTAGATAAAATTAAAGAGATTGAGCTCACACGAAGGTTTACCAGCAATCGTTCTTCCCGCGATCGATCCGCGGCTGGAACAAAAAATGAAGGGGACGTGATACTAGTACACAAAGTACCCTCCACCACACACTGTAAGGTGGCTTGCCGAGTATACATGTAAATGTAGATAATGTGTGATTTGGGAACTAGAGAAGCCCAGATCTGGAAGAAATGGGAATACATGAAACAGATTTACAACGGAGTGATTTTCGAATGAAACATTGAGGCTACCACACGTTTCGAGGGCAGAATTAAACCTACGACAAAAACATTATGGACAGAAGAGCGAAGAGACGGCGAAATGAGAGAACGAAGGAAAACTGGGCACGGGTAAAGAGCAGAAGAAACGAAGCGAAGAGGAAAAGTAGAAGAAAGAAATATTAAGAAACAGGGCACACACTACCACACGAGTAGCAGTTGAAAACCAATTGAAGGGACGGTCGGGGGGGGGGGGGGCATAACAGGGGCAGGAAGATTGTAGAGAATAGGTGGCAAGTCACAGGAACAAAAAACCAACTTTCAGGTCCATGACTGAACGATACATGGTAAATGTTCCCACTCTCATCCTGAAGACTTCATGAGTTTTGTTTCAGCGACGTCTCTTGGACTCATAGTGTAGATAACTTGCGAAAGTGGTTTCCAAGCGGTTTCCTCCCGCTTGTGAGCGTCGTGCGTACGGTGATGGCGGGTTAAAGTGGCGAGGGCTGAGAGCATCCATCGGGACAGCCGCTAATTGACACTTAATGGCGCCCATTACCGCGCGATTGGCCGTCCGCTGTGGGCTCGTCATCATTTGTGCGCGCCCACGTCGCTTCGCTACCTGCATATCCCACTTTTGCACACAAACTCCGCAACAGCTATAGGTGCATTTCTGCGATCAGTCACATCGCTTGTTAAGCTATCTCTACATGCAACATTAAGGAGGATGCATCTGAATGGAATTAACTATAGCACAGTTTTCAAATTTAAGAAAAGAGTCGTAAGAAAAACAACTAAGGGTAGTAATCGAGCTCATTGTGAAGAACTGTGCAAGAAAAATTCGTATCCTCACTCCACCAAGTTAGTACGCCTACCAATCTACTGAACATATCACGGAAAACCTCGGTTAGTATTTCACTAACAGTTCTGTACATAATCACCAAACAAAGGCCAGTATGGGTTACATTTTCCAAGGAAAAACAAACAAAAAACTCAAAATAGCGTTTTCTGTCTGCGAACAAAATTATATTGGGTTAGTGCACAAGTTCGAAGCGTTTTTCCGTAATTTTAATAAACAAAACAGATACACAAAACAAATATTTTAGTCATCAATAATATAGTCTCCTTCACCATTTACAAGTACGCCAACGTTGGGGTAACTTTTAGATGAAGCAACTGTAGAAGTCACATGCTTTTGACTCGTCGAGCCATGTTAGGAGGGAATTTTCATCCGGTATGAAAGTTCCTTGAATGTTGTTCGACAGAGAGCGGAAAAGGTAAAAATTTGAGGGCGTAAGATTAGGTGAATAAGGTGCGTGCGGAATAACTATTCAAATGGACTCCTGTATAGTGTTTTTACTCCGTCTAGCAGAATGCGTGCGGGCGTTATCGTGGAGTAGCACCACTTCATGCAGTCTTCCTGCGTCTGCAAGATGTCTGAGTTGTTGACAATAAACGTCAAATGCGATGGTTACACCTCGGGGAAGCAATTCGGAGTACACCACACCGTCGCTATTCCACCAGATGCTTAAAAATCTCTTGTGGATAGGCGCAGGTCTTTTTATGGAGAGTTGCTGTTTTGCTTGGGTTCAACCATTACTTTTTTCCCCCCTTACGTTAGCATGAAGACACCATCTAGCGTCACCAGTAACGATACAGGACAGGAATAGTCAGTGTTGTTCACGAGACAATTGATGATGAGTAAGCAGAGATGCACATATGGCCACCTGCTGATATTTGTGATTTTGGTTTAGCGCTTGCTGTACCCACACAACTGAGTTTTGAACCTTCCCCATTCCATGCAAACGCCGTATGACGGTGAAATGATCACATTTCATCACATTTGCCAGTTCTCGAGTGCACTGACGCGTATCATTGTGGGTTAATGCGTTTAAGCTATCTTCATCAAGCCCCCAACGTCTTCCTGTGCCGGCCGTGGTGGTCGAGCGGTTCTAGGCGCTTCAGTCTGGAACCGCACGACCGCTACGGTCGCAGGTTCGAAACCTGCCTCGGGTAAGGATGTGTGTAATGTCCTTAGGTTAGTTAGGTTTAACTAGTTCTAAGTTCTAAGTGATTGATGACCTCAGATGTTAAGTCCCATAGTGCTCAGAGCCATTTCAACCATTTCGTCTTCCTCAACGTGGAGAGTCGCACATCCACTACGTAACACTGCCTGCTCACAACTGACTAGTATGCACATCTGTTGTTTACAGTTGTTAGTTTAAACTGCCATCGTATTTACTGCACTGACGTCGCTTATACGCCACGAATAAAATCAGTCTCGCCATTTTTTGGACGGACTTTGTACATTCACAGTAACAATGAATGTAATTTAAATCCATATTTATACATATCTATACTATCATTCAAGATCGACTTGCAACTTCCGAGAATGCGAATGCCGACAAAAGAAAATCATTGCTCCAGTACAGGCAAACTGTGTGTAGTGTTATCAACTTTATTCGAGCCATAACTTTTTGCAAAGTGATTTGTGCATTAGGAGTAACCTAAAGACTCTTAAGTATTGCCACGAAGTCTACGTTATGATTGCATTATATGAATAACTCCAAGTACTTAGCTTATAGTGCTGACTTGCTTCGATATTTTCTTCTTTCTTGCCAAAGCTACACACAGACCCTCGCAATGCTGTAAACGATCACTGTAAAAAGCTGAAGGGGAATTCCGCCTTATGCAAGAGATAGTCTTGTAGACTTATTTTCACGCATACATGGATTGGGGGGAAGGAATGAAAGAGGAAGCCGCCTTGTAGAATTTTGCACAGAGCATAACTTAATCATAGCCAACACTTGGTTCAAGAATCATAAAAGAAGGTTGTATACCTGGAAGAATCCTGGAGATACTAAAAGGTATCAGATAGATTATATAATGGTAAGACAGAGATTTAGGAACCAGGTTTTAAATTGTAAGACATTTCCAGGGGCAGATGTGGATTCTGACCACAATCTATTGGTTATGAACTGCAGATTGAAACTGAAGAAACTGCAAAAAGGTGGGAATTTAAGGAGATGGGACCTGGATAAACTGAAAGAACCAGAGGTTGTAGAGAGTTTCAGGGAGAGCATAAGGGAACAATTGACAAGAATGGGGGAAAGAAATACAGTAGAAGAAGAATGGGTAGCTCTGAGGGATGAAGTAGTGAAGGCAGCAGAGGATCAAGTAGGTAAAAAGACGAGGGCTAATAGAAATCCTTGGGTAACAGAAGAAATATTGAATTTAATTGATGAAAGGAGAAAATATAAAAATGCAGTAAATGAAGCAGGCAAAAAGGAATACAAACGTCTCAAAAACGAGATCGACAGGAAGTGCAAAATGGCTAAGCAGGGATGGCTAGACGACAAATGTAAGGATGTAGAGGCATATCTCACTAGGGGTAAGATAGATACTGCCTACAGGAAAATTAAAGAGACCTTTGGAGAGAAGAGAAGCACTTGTATGAATATCAAGAGCTCAGATGGCAACCCAGTTCTAAGCAAAGAAGGGAAGGCAGAAAGGTGGAAGGAGTATATAGAGGGTTTATACAAGGGCGATGTACTTGAGGACAATATTATGGAAATGGAAGAGGATGTAGATGAAGACGAAATGGGAGATAAGATACTGCGTGAAGAGTTTGACAGAGCTCTGAAAGACCTGAGTCGAAACAAGGCCCCGGGAGTAGACAACATTCCATTTGAACTACTGATGGCCTCGGGAGAGCCAGTCATGACAAAACTCTACCATCTGGTGAGCACTATGTATGAAACTGGCGAAATACCCTCTGACTTCAAGAAGAATATAATAATTCCAATCCCAAAGAAAGCAGGTGTTGACAGATGTGAAAATTACCGAACTATCAGTTTAATAAGTCACAGCTGCAAAATACTAACGCGAATTCTTTACAGACGAATGGAAAAACTGGTAGAAGCCGACCTCGGGGAAGATCAGTTTGGATTCCGTAGAAATGTTGGAACACGTGAGGCAATACTGACCTTACGACTTATCTTAGAAGAAAGATTAAGAAAAGGCAAACCTACGTTTCTAGCATTTGTAGACTTAGAGAAAGCTTTTGACAATGTTAACTGGAATACTCTCTTTCAAATTCTGAAGGTGGCAGGGGTGAAATACAGGGAGCGAAAGGCTATTTACAGTTTGTACAGAAACCAGATGGCAGTTATAAGAGTCGAGGGACATGAAAGGGAAGCAGTGGTTGGGAAAGGAGTAAGACAGGGTTGTAGCCTCTCCCCGATGTTATTCAATCTGTATATTGAGCAAGCAGTAAAGGAGACAAAAGAAAAATTCGGAGTAGGTATTAAAATTCATGGAGAAGAAATAAAAACTTTGAGGTTCGCCGATGACATTGTAATTCTGTCAGAGACAGCAAAGGACTTGGAAGAGCAGTTGAACGGAATGGACAGTGTCTTGAAAGGAGGATATAAGATGAACATCAACAAAAGCAAAACGAGGATAATGGAATGTAGTCAAATTAAGTCGGGTGATGCTGAGGGAATTAGATTAGGAAATGAGACACTTAAAGCAGTAAAGGAGTTTTGCTATTTAGGGAGTAAAATAACCGATGATGGTCGAAGTAGAGAGGATATAAAATGTAGACTGGCAATGGCAAGGAAAGCGTTTCTCAAGAAGAGGAATTTGTTAACATCGAGTATAGATTTAAGTGTCAGGAAGTCGTTTCTGAAAGTATTTGTATGGAGTGTAGCCATGTATGGAAGTGAAACATGGACGATAACTAGTTTGGACAAGAAGAGAATAGAAGCTTTCGAAATGTGGTGCTACAGAAGAATGCTGAAGATAAGGTGGGTAGATCACATAACTAATGAGGAGGTATTGAATAGGATTGGGGAGAAGAGAAGTTTGTGGCACAACTTGACTAGAAGAAGGGATCGGTTGATAGGACATGTTTTGAGGCATCAAGGGATCACAAATTTAGCATTGGAGGGCAGTGTGGAGGGTAAAAATCGTAGAGGGAGACCAAGAGATGAATACACTAAGCAGATTCAGAAGGATGTAGGTTGCAGTAGATACTGGGAGACGAAGAAGCTTGCACAGGATAGAGTAGCATGGAGAGCTGCATCAAACCAGTCTCAGGACTGAAGACCACAACAACAACAACAAACATGTTTCAACACCTTTTGTGCTGTCTTCACCTGATTCATTCGCTTATTTTCTTTCTCACACGAAGTTATAATTGCTGGCGGTTTCAAACTTACTAAACAAATTGTTGTTTGTCAGAGATTTTGATGTTGCTATGTTTTTTCCCTTGTTTGTATCGAATTAACACGCTTATTTCTTTGTTAGCTAACAAATCATACAAAATGGTTATGTAACGGCGACAGCGAAAGAAATAAGCGTGTTAACTCGACACAATGGAAAAAACACAACAGCATCAAAAACCGTTACAAGATGTAGATTGTGTACTAGATTTGAAGTTACCAACATAAACATCTAATAGCTTCACGCTAAAAAGAAAATAAATAAACCTACTAAGGATAGCACAAAAATTGCTCAAACGTGTCTGGGTGAAAACAAAACTATAAAACGGTGCCTTGCGTAAGATGGAATTTCTCTTCAGTTTTTCTTGACAGGCACGGAAATGCGGAGAATTGCGACGTCCACGAGATGATGACCACTATAAACTGTATCATCTCCTGCTAAGTCGCTGAGCTACTTGAAACCGAAAATGGGAAAATAAAAATTCTACCATCACGAAAGGCGACTGAAAACCGCTTAAGATTTTTTTTCTGAAATATTCTTACGTTAGTGCTAATGTAGTAACTTCCCTTTTGCAATGTTGTGAATACTGAATATCGTAGTAGTGTCTCGCAAGAATACATTTCGTAACGAGCTCTGAAAGCGCTCCCAACGCTGAGGGCCGGGTACACGGAGACGCATTTGCACATTTTGTCTTACAAGGAAGGCACTGCCATTGGCGCGGAGCTAGGCTGCGCGGAAGCCGTACGCTGCTGCGAGGAAGCCGCAATGTCCGCCGTTGAGCAATGGGCGAGTCGGCCGCCGGCCTGCCGGCTGGCGGAAGAGCAGCTTTCCTCTGTAAAACACTGCCGCCTCCGACTGTACATGAGACCCGACGGTAGGGTGACGCAACTCTCGCGTATTTCTCGTGATTTCCCGTATCATAGCAATTTTCTTTCTATCCTCCTGGTTACCTTATTAACTGCCTGTTTTTCCCATATATGTCGTCACTGATCACTCTCAGAAGTATAAACTCGGGAAATACTATCGATAGTTCACATTTCCCGATCGACAGACCTCTAAAACCTTTCGTATAATATGCGATATTATTGTCGATGTACAATCTTTCTTCTGTACGTGCATCTAAGGAAAAAAGACGGTTTGGCTCAAGGGAACACTAGGAGCGGAGAAAGGCTGACACAGCCTCTGCGCCTACAGAGGTCGTGAGAAGGGCGATGTTTACTTTTTTCTCGAGCGGTCTAAGGCGCTGCAGTCATGGACTGTGCCGCTGGTCCCGGCGGAGGTTCGAGTCCTACCTTGGGCATGGGTGTGTGTGTTTGTCCTTAAGATAATTTAGGCTAAGTAGTGTGTAGGCTTAGGGACTGATGACCTTAGCAGTTAAGTCCCATATGATTTCACACACATTTGGACATTTTGAACTTGTTTCTCGGTCAGTACTGACAACCAACGGATGCGCTCCCCTCGCGCCGATCAGTAGCTATGGTGGTGGTGGTGGTTGCTTGTGGGCTGCTCAACATCGTGGTCATCAGCGCCCGTACAAATTCCAATCTCTCCATTTTCAGTCCCGCCAATACCCGAATGATGATGACAACACAAACACTCAGTCCCCGGCCGCAGAAAATCCCCGACCTGGCCAGCGTTGTAGTTTAATCACTGCGCGCAGAATTTCGGCATGTTCAGATGGTGGACCAATATTTTATGAACTAGCTCTTGTGTTACATTTTCTATTTTGTTAACCTTGCTGTCGATTTGGATTATTTCTGTCCTGCCTTTTCAACAAATAAGACTTGCTGAGGTACTTCTTACATGACTGGCTCTTTAGATTTTGTATACATTTCTTTTCATGTTACACAGACTTTGTTTTCTAAAAGATATGCATCTAGACGAATACTTTTTTGACTCACTGTACCTCGGGGAACGGCAGGTGGCCGATGCCACGCATAATGTATTCTCACTATCGGCTCCGTCCGTCTGTGCGGGTCGGATTTGCCTCGGTCTGTGCCCGGGCACTCTGCACTGAATGTCAGTTGCGATTTAGCCGTTTTCCACCATTCTGTAGTGAAACTTGACAAGTTAAGTGAAAGTGTGTTCAGTTTATCGTTCTTTATCTACAAAATAATTATTTTCCGCGTAATTACGCATAAAATTTATTTTTACGGAAATGTCTCAAAACATGTTTGGACGTAAGAGGAAATTATTTCCTGTTGAACATAAATTTTGTGTGTAATGAGGCTGAAAATAATTATTTTATAGCTAAAGAACGATAAATTGAAAACAAATTCTCTTACCTGCACAAGTTTCACCACAGAATGGTAGAAAATAAGCCAATAGATAACTCGCAACCGACGTTCAGTGCAAAGTGCCAGGGCACGGACTGATGCAAATCAGACCCACACAATAAATAAAACATAGACTAGACGGCGCCGAAAGTTACAACACGCTAGACGTGGCGTAGGCCACCTGCCGTTCTCCGAGCTACGACGCCTTGCGGGGCGGGGAAATGGTTTGACAGGCGGCGTGGCTCCAGTTGACACAGACGAGCATAGAGCTAGCGAACATCAAAATTCACATGGCTCTGAGCACTATGGAACGTAACTGCTGAGGTCATCAGTCCCCCAGAACTTAGAACTACTTAAACCTAACTAACCTAAGGACATTACACACATCCATGCCCGAGGCAGGATTCGAACCTGCGACCGTAGCGGTCGCGCGGTTCCAGACTGTATCACCTAGAACCGCTCGGCCACCCCGGCCGGCAGCGACCATCAGCTCGACCGGCAGACGACACCACAGAGTCTCTGCTATTGGGGAAGTATACAGACCACAAGTACGCCGGCTATCTCATGGACAGCAAGTAATCCGAAGCGTTATACGAGTTGTTTTCGCCAGCAGAGTTGCCGTTGCAGGCCCGGGCGTGTGGTGAGGGCGCCTCCATGGTGAAAAACTAAGAGGCCGCAAATCATTTCACGGCCGCCGCTCAGAAAAATCCATACTAATGAAGATACGGAATAGACAATGGCAATAGAAATATGAGGTGAAGAGGTATGTCTCAGGGCCCACTCTGTAGATATAATTGTACTTTACCAGAGGTTGAAAATACCCCTACAGTTGTATGGTTCTTTTATTTAGAGCACGAACGGTTTCGGGCTCTTATAGGCCATCATCAAGTGTTATAACTTCGTGTTATGATCCCGAGTGTCGGAGTCGACGAGTATACACGGAGCGCTCTGCGCTCGTTGGTGATACACCGCGTCCTATACTCGTCCACCGCGGCGCTCGGTGTCACAGCATGAAGTTATAACGCCTGATGATGGGCGTATAAGAGCCCGAAACCGGTCGTGTTTTAAATAAAAGAACCTCACAACTGTAACACTATTTTCTACCTCTGGTATAACGCTCAGTTGCGGATGTTCCACCGTCAGGACTGTTTTAATTGCACTTTAGATGCTGATGATGGAAGATAGGAATGTATGGTGTCGTCCGAAGAGTGAGGTCCCATAGTAATGTTGGTACTTCACGACGGAACCACATGCCAAAGACGGTCACTGCCGCTAATGAGAGACGGCGACGAAGACACGCCTCCAAGAAGTTCGACACGTCGCCGCTGCATGGACGTCTACTTATGTTAGAACGGAACGCCGCTCGTCCATTCTGACAGCAGACTAATAGTTCAGATCCAGCAGCAAACTAGTGTCGTTAGTCAGAACAGGGTACTAGACTTCAGAGTTAAATGTGAAAAGTGAAACTTCACTGTCATGTTTGCTTCAGAACATTTGTGTGTAGAACTGTTATCTAATACATGAGATATAAACAGCTGCGACAACAGCAGTAGGCTACTATTATTCTACGTAAAAAATGGTTTTCATTGCGTGTGTTGGTTGGTTGATTAGGGGGAAGGGACCAAACAGCAAGGTCACTGGTCCCATCGGTTTAGGGAAGTATGGGGAAGGAAGTCGGCCGTGTGATTTCAGAGGAACCATCCCGGCATTTGCATTTCAGCAATTTAGGGAAATCACGGAAAACCTAGCTAAGGATGGCCTACCGCGGGTTTGAGCCGTCGTCCTCCCGAATGCGAGTACAGTGTGCTAACCACTTCGCCATCTCGCTCGGTGTGTTGTTCTCAGATTGTATTGCGTATTATCATTCCACAGAAGGATGCGGATGTCTTATAAATATAAGTATTTGTTATTAAAGTGTTTTACTGATCTAATGACATTTAAAAATTGTAGAAGTTCGTCGACCTCTTCCAGAAGTTAAGACCGTAGAACTGTCGTCTGGGCTTGCTACGTGATATAAAAGAATGTACTTATCACCTTCAAAAATTAATACCCATTAAAAGCCTAAAGCGACCTTAACGAATTTGTGAACTGATGGCGCTTGATCAGCACTATGGGAAAACGAAGACTTTTGCATTAAAGGTGAAAAATCTGAATTATGCTCGGGAATGTGAATGTAGAGAATTAAAAAGGTATTTTAGTGCAAAATAAATTGCAAACCAAATTTAGCAGCATTATTACGTAACAGACCACAATATTTTGTGATTTTATTCATAGCGGTTATTTCCTCAGCAAATGTAGTATGGTATATACGAGTATTTCTAAATAGAATCAGTCATCAGGTGCACAGTTATTTTTATTTTGCTTTGCCGGTCTCGACTGATTGATCTATCACTTTCAGAAGCATAAAAAAATTAGGATAATATAAATCATAAGAACTTGGCCATACATTTATGTATGGCCAAGTATAAGAAGTGTATTACAAAAATTTGCTTAACATCAGTTTACCAAACCATTTCACTACATAAGAAGCAAATAATCCAGAAACCAAGAACCCTGCAGGAAATTCACAACAGAAAAGCTGACCTAATTATTGTGTTATACTTATAAAATCGGTACGTTAGCATAATTTTAATGAAACAGGCATTTCTTGACATCTCACAGGAATTAGACAGAGCAAGCGCGCCCATATAAAGTGTTTGGATGCGTATTTTCTACTCTGATATGTGCAGTATGTGCAACTTTGTGAGTTTTGAAACGATAGATCGAGACTCTAATCGTGTAAGGGCAGCGGCCATGTTGAACTGGAGCAAGTGGCTGTTCGCGATCAGTGAGTCAAGAAGCACGCTGATGAGTGTCATGTCAGTTGCAATTTAAGTTTTTTATATTTTTCGGGCGTCAAGTCTTGGAACTTGTAGAATCTCTGCAGTACTTCGAGAACTCATAAATGATTTCTAACACTTCCGCTCGTGGGCTTTTAATTCTGAACAGCGCTGTTGAACTTGCAAAATTTCTGCATAGGTTCGTGGGCTTTGAATTGCAGAGTCGTGTCAAAGTCCTGTGAAATTTCAGCACAGGCTCGCGGTCTTTTAAAAATCATCATCAACCGAATTTTTCGAATTTTAACTCTGAAAATTTATGTGGAGAGCCGAACTTAGCACAGTCTAGATCCGGCTGATGACTCAATCTGTTGTTGTACTAACAGTGTTAAGCAAAGATTAAATAAACATTTTAATTGCTGTAACCAGCTTGTGTCTAGGACATTTATTCATTTCCCCTGCAATAATCATGCCTACAGATTAATCAAGTTGTAGGAAGTTCACAGAACAATAAAAGGATGATGCGACAAATGTGTGGCCGTCCCCTATAAACATACTTAAAAATAGATCAAGCCTTTTACACATAAAAGGGTGAATAACACGAGAGAGAGAGAGAGAGAGAGAGAGAGAGAGAGAGAGAGAGAGAGAGAGAGAGAGTACGTTGCACTATCCTGCAGAGCCAAAGCGGTCCCGCAGTACGGAAACGAGAACATGGGAGCAGATGCAGGGAACTTGCATCGCCGCTCGTGGCAAGGACCTAGTGGAGGTTGTTAGCCGTTGCCTTCCTCAGATATGTTCTGAAGTGTGTATCTGTGTCGGGTGGGTGACTGAAGAGTGTTTGTACGGTATAGTCTGGAGGACTGTGTACCCGGCACCAACATATACCTTACTACTCTCGCATAGCACCAAGGGGGCCGTAGAACCTAACGACCCCATACGACGGTCGAATCACCGTCAACAGTGTCACATGCGCTCTCTTCATAAGACACTGTGGAAAATGTTCAAATGTGTGTGGATTCCTAAGGGACCAAACTGCTGAGGCCATAGGTACCTAGACTTACACAATACTTAAACTAACTTTTGCTAAGAACAAGACACACACCCATGCCCGAGGAAGGACTCGAACATCCAGCGGGAGGGGCGGACACTGTGGAGAGGTTTGGATATAAATCCAGAAATTTAGCGTAAAGACTGGTAGTCTGAACTTTACACCAGCACTTTTCATCCTTTTGCCGGCCAGAAACTGGCAGTGGAAATTTTCCGGCACCAAGAATCGGACCAGCTTACCTCAGAGTCGATCGCCACCGCACAGGCGTGCGTTAGCGACTTCACCTACGGGGAGCCTGCAGAGTATAGAGATATAGAATTACGGTACCCTCTCGCAAATAATTTGACTGCTCGTATCGAATTAGGGCTGATTCGCCATACAAGCGCCAGCGTTTACATCAACCTGTGTGCTACACGACTTTGACGAGCGCCGGTACTACCCGACTGAAGTATAGTCCACCGAATCGTACAGCTCTCATCACTATGATGACCGAAACAGGCACATTCTCAGACCAAGACGGTCTGTTAACATAGCATAAATTCATAAACCCTGCAACAGTTTCAAATTTTTGCCGTTTTTGTTTTCTTGATTACGATAATGGAACGGAGATACCTGCGCCATTAGTTACGATGTGTACGAGATCGTAACAAAGAGAAAGCGAAGCTGACAATGCAGTGACCTGATCCAGCACTCACATTGCACCGAAGCGTCCTCTGTACACTGTTTACATTAATTTATTCCAATGGTTAAAATGGCTCTGAGCACCATGGGTCTTAACTTCTGAGGTCATCAGTCCCCTAGAACTTAGAACTACTTAAGCCTAACTAACCTAGGGATATCACACACATCCATGCCAGAGGCAGGATTCGAACCTGCGACCGTAGCGGTCGCGCGGTTCCAGACTGTATCGCCTAGAACCGCTCGGCCACTCCGCCCGGCATTAATTTATTCACTTTACTGATTGTTGAGCTCATTGACTATGAATTATATTATTTTAAGAAATACAGCAATCAATCAGTTTTTTGTGTGTGTTTATGTATTCCAAAGTGCGTTTTGGGTTTTCGCCCATCTTCTGCTGGCGTAATACGCATTTAAATCTTCACTTAGCTCATCGTTAGAAATATAGACTGCAACACGGTGAATTTGGGCTGTTTTTTGTACATCATACACAGAAAGTGTTTTCGTCACGCTTACAAAGCGGAAACTTGGAGGAACAACTAGCAGGATTAAAAAAAAAAACTGCTGTATCCGAATTGCAGTCCATATTTTTAAAGGTGTGCTAGCTGAATATTTAAGTATTTATTACAACTGAAGATGCGCGAAAGCCTGAAAAGCGTAATGGCATGAATAAAAATGCATAAAGTGGTTGGTTGCTGTATTTCCCAATGGTATTACCTGCAGGCACGCCCAAGTGTTAACTGGTTGAGTGAATAAGCATTCGAAAATGAGAAACGTCTCCCATTGCCTGCGCGATACGCGTACCACCCGATAAAACGGGAAATTGAACGCGCAGACGTCAATAGTGCTGCGCCTTCTCTCTCGCTCCTCTCGAGGACCGAACAAACAAGAAGAGCAGCAGCGTCTGGCGGGCAGCGCAGTGAACCGCCAGAATCCAGAGCAGTGGTTCCTAACCTCTCTCAGAAGCCCCTGGACGATATCATATCCCCAACAGAGTTTAGTTCCTAACTAAATTTGTTTTTAAAAAAAGATTGCACACCGATGTTTTTTAAAAAAGATTGCACACCGATATTGTACAATTTGTGTTCATTATTTGTAGTTCAGATACAACAGGTCTTCAAAGTCTTCGAATGGCATTCGATGAAACTTTTCGAACTATTCATTCTGATCAGCAAGAAGTTCACTACTGACTATCTCCGTCGTACATTGCACTACTTTTTAACACTGCTGTTACCCACTGACGACGTCACGGCATAGCACAACAAATGTGGCAGTTATAAGCTTGACTCACTCCAGCACCAACTCGAACCACTAAGCGCCGCACGGCGCCGCCCCTTCCAGATTGAGTTTTCGAACACACCGTTTCCTTTGATGTATCGGTAACAGACAGAATGAGGTCAGCGCGAAGCCCTTAGTGTGGAAATGCCTTAATGTATTCAGACATTATTAGTCTGGACATTCTGAAAGTATACATAGGACTGGCACACGAATAAAGAGATACATCTTTAATGACAACAAAAAATTATTTGAGTATGTTAGCTGCATTAGGTACACAGTAGTGTATAATCTGAAGTGCACCAACCGAAAATAGTAGCATAACTCACAAACTTCGGTGAATTCGTGAGTTTCTTAAAGAAAGAAACGGAGGTGGGAACAATCTCCTCCATACCTTAAAAATGGAAGATGGAAGGGGATACAGGAAGTTTCGAAATTCTTCTGAAAATTACTGGGGTATACATTTTGAAAAAGAAAAACGAAAATTTGTAACTGCCTATTTCTGCTTCCGTCGCCGTCACACGCCACTCCTACAGCACCTGAGAACACAAAGTGAAGCACCCAGGTGACATGGTCTGTTGCCAATGCACTTTCGTACCATTGGCAGGTATGTAAATGATCACAGGTCCAGTTCTCTGTGACAAGTTGAACTACCATCAGACTGCATCAGTGTTCTTCGGTTATAACCTGGTCTGGTAGAGTACATAAGGGGGCATGAACAGCGTCAGATGTCGAGTGATTACTGTGAAAGACACTGCGTACTCTTTATCAGCACCTGACAGAATTTAAAAGAGGCCTCACTGAGGGTCGCCACTTGGCCAGCTGGACGAATTGTGCATAATCCAGATTTGCGGAGGCATCTGGATGTGACAGTCGCCATACGTGGACTGCATAGGAAAGTACGTGCAGGCATAATCGTTGTCGACGTTCCGGTCGATTACGTCTGACGACCACAACGGAGGTTTGCTATATTGTGCACCAAGCACATAGTAAGCACTTCACATTTGCGCCAACCATCCGAGAACGAGTAAAGATCTCCCGGAACCATTGTTCGGGGACCAGCAGCAGCAGCCACAGTAGTTTCGCGAATATGCTGCTGTTAACACAAACGGCCGCTTTTGGAATGGTGGCGTGACTGGGATACGTGGACTTTTATATATGCATTGCTTTGTGTTCAGTGATGAATCACCTTCTGCAGTACCTTTCCGATCATCGACGACGAATATGCTCGCCTTTGTCCGTCGACTTAGTTGGCGAGCGAAGTGCTAACGAAAGAAGAACTGTGACCAAACCGATAACTCTCTGGACCCAATAACGAATATACTGCACCAGGCAAGTGGCTGGCTGTGGCTAGCTGCCATCGCAAGCTGCACGTGAATTTCAGACAATGTCATTAATACATTCGCTATGGTCTTCCGCAGCATCATCTGTTAAAGTTCATATTGGACAATTTTAGAATCAGTTACCTGTCTAGAAATTATTAGTACAACGAGGTACTGAAATCAATCTTTTAAAACAATTTAATTTCGTGACTAAACCCTAATCGATCCCTTCCTGTTTTTAACCCACCGAAAAATTTCATTTTACCTGTCTAGGGGGTAATCACCTCAGTTTGGGAACCACTGATCTAGAGGCAACGCATATGCGACTAACCGAAACTAATCCTTTAAAGTGAAATCCAAAAATTACGAAACTGAGTGAGCTAAGCCGATCATTCTGGACGTAAACAGAACATGGCTTCACGGAATGAGGAGTGTTCACACTAGAAGGACGTCGTCGCGCTGCTAACATTCCTGGATGGCTGTATAATTTATTACTGACCCAAGAAAACTTATAATGGAGATTCTTGAAACAGGTAACATGGCAAATTCTGTACAGTTCTGGAAACTGAAATGTGTTATACTAAATTTCTTAACATCAACATTTATCACATACAAACATATACTAATGAACCCAAATACTATGACTACCTGACTAATACGTGTTGGTCCACTTTTGGAACGCAATACAGTAGCGATTCTTCGTGACATGCATTCGAGAAGTCCTTGCTAGGTTTCTGGAGTTAAGTGACAGCAATAGCCTCGGGGAACCGAACATATCAGTCATGAGAAGATGCAGGTTGTACACAGTAATGTTTATGTAATATACAGCTGCCACAGTGTCTTCCATTAGCTCCACAAATGCCGCGGAAGAACAGGCGAGTGTCTCCCGCAGCATAATACTGCTCCCAGCGGATGTGTCCGTAGTACGTCGTTTGCTGGGATGACGATGTATCTATACGCAACCGCAGAGCTCATTTACCGAGAAATGTGATTCACACAAACAGGCTGCACGTTATCATCGTTTCACAGTCCAGGCACCACGCTCCTGGGCCCTGTACAATCGTAACTGCCGTCGTGGTTCTGACAGCATAGACCCCCGAAGGGGTCGTCTGCAGCGGAGACCTATGTTCAACAAAGTGCGCTGAAGGGTGTGCGCCGAAACGTACGGTACCTGCACCAGCATTGAATCCTATCGTTACGTCTGCCACAGATCATGCACGGCCTATTCTGTTACAGAGCAGGCAAAACGCCGATCTCCTTGTACTGTGATGTGGCGTGGTCGTCCAACACGTTGTCGCCTACTCATGGCTTTAGCCATTTTCTTCACGACAGTAGCACGCTAAAAGCCGACGAACTTCGCCCTTTCCGAGATGCACGTTCCCAGGCATTGGGATAGAACAATCTGCCATTTGTCAAAGTCTGTTTGACAGAGCATTTCCCAATGTGTAGCCTGCATCACCGCTAGAATAATCTCCCACTTGTCTCTACTCTGCTTATATACACTCAAAGAAAATAAATACGACGCACAACAAAGGAGATATGCAACTTCGTCACAAACTGATATTCACACAGGTATCGACGGAAAACCCACATCGAGCGATGGATGAATGCGTAACCCTGCGGCGCAATTTCACCGCGCAGTTGCAAAGATAGTAGACAGGACAAAGCAGCTGGGAATTTCATTCCGTATACTCAGATGGAGAACAACAATGCCTCGCTGACAGGCGGGTGAACAGTATACGCAGATGTCAGCATTTGGGAGAGGACGTATATTTGGACTCGAAGAAACTGGATAGAGTAATCCGCGAATCGCTCGACATTTGAACAGGACCGTTGTCATTATCCGACGTTGTTGGCAGGAATGAGTGAAACATGGCCGACACAGTGTCAAGGAGGTAGCGGTCGATCTCGGGAGACGACAGAACGTGAGGAACGACCAATCGTCAGAGAGGCACTCAGACACCCTGACTCATCACTACCATCAATACCACGTGCAGCTGGTGCCTCAGTGACCACAAGGACCATTATAGTCCGATTCATGAACGATGGGGGACCGCGCAGATCGAGGCACGGACGAGAGTTGCATTGTTGCCAATTATAAACGACAGTTGCGGTACGCGTATATACGGGCTTTACGACTGAAGAAAGCGTATATCCTGCAAATCATCTCTGATGCCTGCTTATATAAAATTTGTCCTTATTATCACAATTAGCGATGGTAACTCGCAACAAATGGAATAAAAATGTACTAAATAATTCGTTACAATCACGTTCAATGTTCGCATCGGCTACTAAATTCACAGCAGAGCGCTCAGAACACTGCTGAAAGCTCATTGACTGTCTGTGAATGTGTGATATAGGTGCGCAGAACAAACATAAACTTGACTGCCATCGTTCGTGATTCCAACTACAATATGCGACACACGGAAAGGGGGCTGAGCTCACGGTGCCCCTCGCGCCAATTACCATTGACTTCTGTACACCAACAAGTCCGTTTGTAGTGGTGTAGGGCACATTCGGCTTGGAATCCCATTGACAGGAGTAGAATTGCCCTCAGTGATGAGTCCCGCTTCGAACCGAGCCCCGATTACCAGCGCAGACGAATCTGGAGGCGCCCCAGACAGCGGTAGAATACCAACCAAACTGTTGCCCGCCATACGGCCCGACAACCAGGAATGATGGCCTGGAGATTCCATTCCATAGCAACGCCCCTTTAGTTGTCATGCACAGCAACCTGACAGCACAACGGTACGTTGACGATATCCTACGCTCCAGATTGTTGCCCTTCGTGGTAAGCCATCCTAGGCTCATATATCAGCAAGATAATACCCGCCCACGTACGGCGAGAGTTTCTACTGTTTGCCTTGGCTCTTGCCAAGCCCTACCTTGTCCAGCAAGGTCGCCGGATGTCTCCCCAGTTGAGAACGTTTGGAACATTATGAGCAGGGCCCTCCAGCCATCTCGAGATTTTGACGATATAGCGTGCCAACTGGACAGAATTTGACACGATATCCCACAGGAGGACATCCAAAGACTATCAACCAATGCCAAGCCGAATAACTGCTTCCATAAACGCCAGACGTGGACCAACGCGTTATTGACTTGCTGAATTTGTGAAACACTTTCTCTTGAATAAATCATCTAATTTTTCTGAATTTGCAATCCTTTATTTGCTGTATATGTACATCACATCTACCCATTTCTGTACCATTCTGGTAATTCCTTTTTGTCTTACAGTGTGGCCGGCCGTTGTGGCCGAGCGGTTCTAGGCGCTTCAGTCTGGAACCGCGCGACAGCTACGGTCGCAGGTTCGAATCCTCCCTCGGGCATGTGTGAGGTCCTTAGATTAGTTAGGTTTAAGTAGTTCTAAGTTCCAGGGGACTGATGGCCTCAGATGTTAGGTCCCATAGTGCTCAGAGCCAATTGAACCAACTTAGTTTACTTTCCTTACCGCGTCATGTGGTCACGAAACTACCAGGCCTCATAAAGTCTCATTGTGTGAAGTTTTGACGCAAGAATGTATATCGAATAGCAATTTTCGCTAAGGTACAGCGGACAAGGGGAAGAATTTTCTGACGCACGTAATTAATTTGTAACATTTGTAGTTGCTTGTGATCAGAACATGCGCTAATGTCCTGTATTAAATCGCAGATTTCACCGGGATGGCTTATGATGTGACGGCATGATACGACACTTTCAGGCGATTCGTCCGTCAGACTGCTACAGTCAACTCTTCTGCCCCCCCCCCTCCACCCACACAGCCCAAATCGGATGCTGTTCGAGAGGAGAAGGATATGAGTCAGTAGCAGATTGAGTTCTCTTCCTTTTGTCATCTTCAACACGCACACGAGAGACGACGACTCAAATTTTGATGTTACAGTTTTTGAACGGCCAGTATACCGTGTTGTACGAGATTTGAAACGCAACACAACAAACCACCATAAACGGGAATCAAACTGTTTATTTTACCAATACCCATCTTATTCTTGTTCTTCGACATTCTTGTATATCTATTTTGGCAGTGGTGTTTGGTGGCTGGATGTCATTTCTGACGATTTGCGTAACGTGTACCTGAGGCTGGTCGTGGGCTCCAGCCCGGTATTCTCCTTGCTGAGCGGGGGAAACCACCTAAAAACCACACCGTAGCTGGTCGGCTCACCAGCGCTCGTCTTTAATTCGCGAGGCGGATTCGATCCGGGACTGACTCTCCTCTTCGTGCCCATAAGCGAGCGTGTTAGCGTTCTCGGCTATTCGAGTGGGTTATTTATTTTACTGTTACTTTATGTATATATTTTCTGAATGCTGAATGTAGCACCAAGGAATATACAAACCGTTAGTGAAGTTATGGAACTAAGTATGAGTTGCCATTTTTCCTGGGATTCACAGATTTTGAGCTACTTTTTGACTCCGTTTCAGTCATATTTGTGTTTACAGTCTCTGAAAAACAAGCAATTGATTCAATTTGTATTAGTACAATTAAAAATTAAATACGCCTATGCTAGAGCTTCCACTGCATTTCATCAGGATAGTAGGATATTTAGAATGAAAAGGAAGAGATGCATCTCACCAAAACTGTCCTCAGCATCCCTAAACGAAGTTTTCGGATCTTTAAACTGGGAAAACAAACGAATACGTGTTAACAGAACATAAATGAACACGTTTTGTTCCGCTTGTGAATTTTGCTGTATGCTTCTACCGCGGAAAATGTTCAAGAACGAATTTAACAGAGCAGGTATAGAAGTAACCATGACTTAAATAATGCATAATCAACACACCGAAAAGAAAATAACAAAAATTAACTGTGAACTAACAGAATCATATGGTGATCCACCAAACTTTAGCTGCAGTTAAAATTTAGCTGTAACCCGTTCAGCCACCCTCGAAGCGCACCGAAAGGCCAAAGGTAAAGCGCTCCCGCCCACCTTATACGCCGGTAGACGAGCACATTGTGCATGGTTACACAGAAAATCATAGTGGAATAGTCCAACTGCTTAGATGAGTGGTAACGTGCTTGCCTACCATGCGACGGGCCAGGGTTCGATTCCCGGCCGGGACGGGGATTTTCTTCACTAGGGGACTGGGTGTTATGTTGTCATCATCCTTACATCACCATCACCACCACCACAACCGACACGCAAGTCGCCCAATGCGGCGTCGACTGAAATAAGACGCACCCTCCGGCCGAACTTCCCCGGATGGGGCCTCCCGGCCAACAATGCCACACGACCATTTCATTTCATAGTGAAATGAATACCACATGAGAAGCCGACACATGCTACAGTGACGCACTCTTTGAAGGACGCTGTGTCACGAGGAACCGTAACAGTGCCTATGAGAGTTAACTATTACCAGTGTCAGATTCGACATTTTGTCAACGTTAAAACCATCATCACGGTTCAGTAAACCATCTTCAAACGCACTGCAAATGATTCCTTGACTTCGGAATCATGAAAGCACGAAACAGATGTTTAACTCCGGATATTCTCGTAGTTCTTAATGCGGCCTGTTTTATCAGGCTGTAGCAGGTTGTTGCAACGTCGACCTTGCCCGCAACTACAAGCAAAGTGCGTCCGATATACGACAAACCAAACTGACAGGATATCTTATACACGCCTGCCTTCCGTATAACCACATCATTCTTCACTGCGCCGACGAGCGCGGCTATCTTTGGTGCCGCCAGGAAAATAATCTTGACTTTATGTTTATAGTGTATACGATCCACTTTAGAAGCAGCATTTCCTACAACAGTAGGAAGGCCACGAACTTGGAACTTCCCTCTGCTGCGTCTTGATTGGACACTCACCTTCCGTTTGAACTGCAAAGGCGTGAGGATCTTCATTGTGGATAGCCAATATATTTAAAAAATTATGAGTTTTATTTTAGTCAGTTAACCCTTTCACTATCACGTCGCACGATAGCTTACCAGTCACATATGTGCTACTGCTTCTCTCCAAGTTTCTATCTGCATACGCGCCGTGGAGTACTTTCATTAAGGGGCAGGTGTGTCACAACATGTAAACAAATCATCCGCTCCACACTGTCGTATCGAACTAGTTCGCATCTGCAGACAGACAGCCCAATAAGAGATTTGCAAAGCGATTTGCTGTCCTGCCTTGCAGGAAAATTCGTGTGAACGAAGTTGACGCACATACTACCGTTAGCCCTGCCACGAACGGTATTCATATGGAGCACATATAATGTGATTTAAAAATGTGGAGACATGCAATCATCCACTGAGACAACGGAGATGCTTATGAATAACCCTGTATGTCCCACACCTCCCCGCTTTGTAAAACGAAACGGTGGGAAATATTTTTTTCCTTGTTGTTACGTCTAACTACGATAGTATATGAAATAACCGAACACCAACGTCTTTCACTCTGAAAAAGAAAGAAAAATAGTGTGAAAGGGTTACATACTGCGACTTGATAGCTGGTAATAGAAGTAGAAAAGTAAACAGCGCATGGGGTGATCCTAGTACACTGAAGTTTCCAAAACTAAGTTTCCAATGGGTCTCGAAAAAAAAAAGTTAACTATTAGTGCGAATCACCAGTTGTGACTAGGATGGACTTATAATGCCGAAAAGATTCAGAAACTGAGAGTTGGACTGGGAGGAACAGAGGGATGCAGGTTGGCAATTACGAAGAGAAATAGGAAAGAAACCATGATGTCAGGAACTAGACCGGAGTATAAAACGTGGTCAAGACAGTATTAAAAATGAAATGGACTTTCTGCTTGTTGCACTAACCGGAGAAATGGAAATGGGCCTCGTCACTTTTTTTTTTTTTACCATGTCTTCGTCTTAATTAATGGAAGACAAAATTTCTTCACATAATCATCTTCGACCTACGTAAGCTGTTTCTTTCAGAGCTTGAGCAATTTGGATATTGCTAGGATGACAGGGTAGCTCGTTGTGTAAAACTCGTCTAATCGTGCTGTTGCAAATGCCAAGTGTTGTGCCACGTTGGTGAATCAGCTTCTTTCGTTTTCAGCTCTTAAACGCTCGATGTTTTCAGGACTACGTACTGCCTTTGGTTTCCAAAGTTCTTAATCCACCTGCTGATCGCACAGGCAGGCGATAGAGCTCCGTTACGATTAATCTGAAAATGGGTACGAAAGGCACGACGTGCCTGCATGTAAGAACTGACGTTTTGGTAAAACGTTTTGACAGCGCACGCGCGATGCTGCGGTGTCCACCTCTCCATTGCTGCTGAATCCTAACGTGTCAGGAACAGGGCCGTATTCCCACCATCCATCATGTGAGCACGATTTCCGTGCATTTCAAAACCACTCTTTACTCTGCTCCACTTCGTATGTGAATCTGGCTGAAGATCGTAATAGGTGAATAAGTCTTAAGAGGAATTTCTTCCCATAGTGAACGTTGTGGTGTCGTCAGAGGAGTGAGGTCCCATGTTAATGTTGGTACCTCAAGTCGGAACCACAACCTACAGACAATCGCTGCCAGGGACAGCGATGAATGATGCCACTCTAGTAACAGCCTCCCCGTACTTCCGATCCGGGACCGAGCTTATGTCGTAACTCAGAACTGTGCACTGTAGCTCCTAGTTAAATATGAAGTGAAATTCGACTGTCACTCTGTAGAAGAACTAAAATTTTCTTGTGTTCTGCGATTGTATCAAATGTATAACGCCCCTTATGTGGACATATACGAAGTTAAGTATCATGTTTCCAGAATGAGATTTTCACTCTGCAGCGGAGTGTGCGCTGATATGAAACTTCCTGACAGATTAAAACTGTGTGCCGGATCAAGACTCGAACTCGGGACCTTTGCCTTTCGCGGGCAAGTGCTCTACCACTTGATAGAGCACTTGTCCGGGAAAGGCAAAGGTCACGAGTTCGAGTCTCGATCCGGCACACAGTTTTAATCCAAATATAATGTATTAATGTGTTTTATTGAAACTGACGTAATGTTCGTTGCATGTTCTAGGATCTACTCGACCTCCTCCAGAAGTACAAACACAGAACTGTCATCTAGGTTAGCTACAACATATGAAATGAAATGTGTGTATGACATTTGTGGCTGGGATACCCCTTATGGGGAATTCGGCTGCCTGTTGCAAGTCGTCTTATTTGACACCACTTCGGCGACTTGGGCGTCTATGATGACGCAATAATCATGAGGACACCACACGCACACATCCAGTTTCGAGCGGAGTAAATCCCTGAACGGCCGGGAATAGAAACCGGACCCCGAGGTCGACAGGCAGCAATACAAACGATAAGACCACGAGCTGCTAACGCTAGGACATACAAAAAATATTAAATTGATGGGTATGGCTTTTCTTTAAGAAATTATTTGATGAACTGAATACCATATGTATCCAAATCACAGACACAGTTTTGAAAGAATAAGAGGTCTGACTTCTTTTTTTAAACAAGTCTGAACATCCTATATTTCCTATAAAAAGTTATTCACAATATTTCCGTGTATAGGCTAGTGACAACAGTGTGTTCTGACAGTTGTACAGTTTGTAATTA
The DNA here is from genome assembly GCF_023864275.1 of Schistocerca cancellata. Lineage (NCBI taxonomy): Eukaryota > Metazoa > Arthropoda > Insecta > Orthoptera > Acrididae > Schistocerca > Schistocerca cancellata. The sequence continues at coordinate 289,204,756 of NC_064631.1, read as the reverse complement.
ACGAAAAACTACATGCACCAAGCACACAATTATGAGCTATTCAACAATTCATAGTCATCGTTATCATCGTTTTCATTAGGCACATTGGTGTTGGTCCACCCTTAGCTTTGATGAGAGCTTCCACTCTCGCAGACACACGTTCAATCAAGTGCTGCACTGAGGAGAGATATAGATATTGGCCGGTGAGGCCTGGCACGAAGCCCGCGTTCCAAAACATCCCAAAGATGTTCTATAGCATTCTGGTCAGGCCTCTGTGCAGCCCTGTCCATTACAGGGATGTTGTTGTCATGTAACCACTCCGCCACAGGCCGTGCATTATGAACAGATGCTCGATCGTGTTGAAAGATGCAGTCGCCATTCCCGAATTGCTCTTCAACAGTGGGAAGCAAGAAGGTTCTTAAAACATCAATGTAGGCCTGTGCTGTGATAGTGCCACGCAAAACAGCAAGAGGTGCAAGCCCCCTTCATGAAAAACACGACTACACCATAACATCACCGCCTCCGAATTTTACTGTTGGCACTACACACGCTCGCAGAGGACGTTCACCAAGCATTCGCCATACCCACACCATGCCATCGGATCGCCACATTGTGTACCGTGATTCGTCACTCCATACAACGTTTTTTTCTAATGTTCAGTCGTGCAATGTTTTCGCTCCTTACAGCAAGCGAGGCTCGTTTGCAGCTCTTACACGCTCTAAGTTTTAAGGACTACGTACTGCCGGCGTGATGTGTGGCTTATGAGCAACCGCACAATCATGAATTCCACCTTTTCTCATCTCCTGCCTAACTGTCATAGTATTTGCAGTGGATCCTGATGCAGTTTGGATTTCCTGTGCGATGGTCTGAATAGATGTCTGCCTATTATACTTTACGACCTTCCTCAACTGTCGGCGGTCTCTGTCAGTCAACAGACGAGGTCGCCCTGTACGCTTTTGTGCTGTACGTGTCACTTCACGTTTCCACTTCACTATCACATCGGAAACAGTGGACCTAGGGATGTTTAGGAGTGTGGAAATCTCGCGTACAGACGTATGACACAAGTGACACCCAATCACCTGACAACATTTGAAGTCCATGAGTTCAGCAGAGCGCCGCATTCTGCTCTCTCACGATGTCTAATGACTATGAGGTCGCTAGTACGGAGTGCCTGGCAGTAAGTGGCACCACAATGCACCTGATATAGATACAAAATTACGTCTGCAACCATTGGTAAGACTTGAGCAGTGCTAAGCAACAATATTATTCTTTGTGATTTAGGCCCATAAGGAAATGAATATAAGAGAAATCGGTGAGACAGATTTTCGTGAAAGTTCATATATACAATGTGGGCCAACAATACAGACAAAACTGGGTTACTGTAGACGGTGTGCTTTGAGCCCTTATGGTTCTCAGCGCCTCATTTCTTACTTGTCACGAGTGATCACATGGCGCCTTTGTTCCTGAATTGTTTTCATTCTTTTCCCGGCGGAAAATGATTGAGTTAAGACTGCGTGCCATTCTTTTGCCGGGTACACACTACACAAGACAGCTATACTCATGATACAGCACTCACTTTTCGCGAAGGGAAGATGACAATGTGCGGGACGAAACAAAGCATCCCCGACTGCGCGGCTGGACGTACCTCTCTCCGTATGCTGCCCAATATTGCCTCTAGACGTAACTTCAGCCAAGCCCCGCCTCGAGGGCTTCGAGACGAGAGCTAAACTGATAACGACGTGTGCCCGTGCCAATAGAAGTTCCATTTCGGCGGCTATATTTCATCTGCCAGAACCAATAAAAATGTCTGAAGTGATCATCGCTACAAAGAATGAAAGCTGTAAATTCTCTCTCTCTCTCTCTCTCTCTCTCTCTCTCTCTCTGACTATAAAACTGTAAGAAGAGATTGTCCCCTGACTCCATGGGATATGGAATGTAGTCCAATTAAATCGGGCGATGCTGTGGGAATTAGATTAGGAAATGACACTACAAGCAATGCACGAGTTTCGCTAAGTTGTCAGCAAATTAATTGATGCTGAATGTTGCAGGGAGTCTACTAATTGTTTTTGGATGGCTGATGCAGATGTGAGTCACAACGCGCCTTGTGCACAATACCACGATCCTTCCTTGTGGTGGTCGCGTAGTCGACGAGAAGCTTTATGATTAGTATGCCCGTCCTCATGTTCCCGGGATATCGCACGATTCGACCACTCGGCTAAATTACGCCCCTATCAAACTCTGCCAGGTTGTGATAAAGCTGTCTCTGACGAGCACGTAGCATCTCTGTGTCTTTCACAGTAATCTCTCAACATCTGACGCTGTTCATGGTACTTATACACCGAACCAGCTCTGGTAACAACACTAAGGACGACCAATGCCAATGCACTCTGGTGGTCGTTCTATCTCTCACAGATAATAGCGACTCTAATCACTTCCATACCCACTCATGGGTATGAAGTTTTTTGACATCTCAGTATTTCTTCTAGGTGCTTCACATTTTTAATCAGGCGTCGTAGTATGTTTCGTGATGCGTACTAGAACAGTGGCGCCTGCAGATGACTCCTGATCTCACGAAACAAACCCGTGACTATTCTCTTTCGATACTACAGCTTGGTAATGGACCCTGAAAGGCGACAAATTCTCGGTAACCTGCGGAACAAGGGTTTTGTAAGTGATCTTTCATGGGTAAATTACACTTCTTTAAGATTGTTCCGATAAATTTCTCTGGCATCCATATTCTCCAGACTTATCTGTATGAGATCATTACACCTTAAATCGCTCCGGTAGGAAATTTTATGGCGTAACTGTTCCAATGACTAATGGCCGATGGTCTACTCGCCCACTTATGCGACTACATTACGTTTATTTATGTTAAGAGTAAACTGTCAGTCTTTCCATCGACGTGACCTCTTTTGTACAACACCAATAAAATTACTTTTACTGAAGTGTCTCCCTCATACTGCGAATCTCTCATGCAAAACTCTGAAGACTATCGAAACAAAAGTTGAAGGAGGATGTATGACATAATTCTATCGAATTCTTCATTCTTTTCATCAATCTGAGGTCGATTACAAGCACTCTGTCCATATCCTGTGGATTCCTTCAGACTGTTTTCACATAATAAAAGTTGGTTCTGATGTAACACAACAGACACTTTCGGCTACTACATGAACATGTTTGAAAGAAGTAGACTAACAATAGCAAGGGAAGCTTTTCTGAAACGAGAAATTTATTGACGACGAATATAAATTTTAATGTTAGTCTTTTCTGATATGTGATCCTGAGAGGACAAGATGGCTTGTTGACGCAAGTACTTAGATCTGAAGTGATCGAAAAACTTAATGTGCAAGTGAGATAGAACAATAACTGAGATTATCTTTTATCTGTATGGAGTCTAGCTTTGTACAGAACTGAAACGTGGAAGATAAGCAGTTCAGACGAGAAGATAATAGAAACTTTTGAAATGTGCCACAGGAGTATGATGAACATTAGATGGACAGATCGCATAACTTACGAAGAAGTATTGAATCATATTGAGGATAAAAGAAATGAATGCCAAAACGTGACTAAAAGAAGGGGTTGTTGTGTTTCGGGGGGGGGGGGGGGGGAGATAAAAATTCTAGAGAGAAACCAAGGCTAGAATATAATAAACAAGTTCCGATAGACGTAGGTTGCAGTAGTTATGCAGACATAAAAAAGACATGTGCAGGACTACCACAACAACAACAGGAGATTTTAATATGAACATACAATAAACCAAACGACGACGCACAAGGGAGTTTTAATTTAAAGTCAGTCTTCTTATAATATTTACTCGCAACTCAGGCAGCGTTAGTATCAGCTCTACATTGTATTTCATTGTGTGTGTGTGTGTGTGTGTGTATATAATGAAAGGGAGGTTCCTTTCGGACGTATGTATTGAACTTGCTTTTGTAAATTTTGTTTCCTCATTTCACACGTACTTAATCCTAAGTGGGTGGTACATGAGTGCTGTTCCATTGGAGATCCACTAAGGGTAATCTTCGCTAAAACACCAAATAAGAATTAATTCATCTGCTCTTAGTATTGCTCTCTCCCTTGAAACCAGTTATTGGCAAATCTTTATAAACTACTGCATATGCCATTTATTGAAGTATTCCAGCTCGTAATCAAGGAGATCAAATCATTACTTGCTCACCGCCAGATCACTGGAGGCCTTAATTGTATTTCAAGAATGTAACTTCGATTTTGCGTTCTCGCCACAGAATTTTATGGAGTCAGCAGCTGGTCCACAACGGCTAATGCACATGGATGTAATGTTACAGATGAAGGTTTGGAGCTATTCTCTGAATGGGGCACTTCAGCACGCAAGAATGAATTAACAGAGACAGCAGAAATACTTTATAAAATACCTTATGCAGTCGTTTATAAGGCTAGGTCAATGACTGAATACAAGGAAGACAGCCAAGTTTGCACCGGATATAACTTAGCAAATATTATTATTTGTGGAAATTTAATATTACATTATACAGACTGAACAAAATAAAAATTAGCTGTAAAGAGCTGTGTTATTGTAAATGTAGTTAAGGACTCGACTTACAACGCCTGACTTCTCGCAATTTTTTTTTTAGTATTGCAGAGCTTCTGCATCCAACCAAAAGCTAAAGAACAGTGCTTGAGAGTTCGTTCATAGCACTACTACGTAAACGTACGAAGTACGGGGAGTTTCAAAATGAATACACGGGTTTTAAGGCTTTTTAGCATTTATTACATTTGACTTACAATAATAAGTAATACATTAAATGAGAGCAACTATAACAGTATTTCTTAAAAGTGTTCAATGTGAGCACCATCGCCACATATCCAGACGATAGACGAGTTTTTCCAAAACCTTGATCACTATGTCTAAAGTACACTACTGGCATTTAGAATTGCTACACCAAGAAGAAATGCAGATGAAAAACGGGTATTCAATGGACTAATATATTATACTAGAACTGACATGTGATTACATTTTCACGCAATATGGGTGCTTAGATCCTGAGAAATCACTACCCAGAACAACCACCTCTGGCTGTAATAACGGCCTTGATACGCCTGGGCATTGAGTCAAACAGAGCTTGGATGGCGTGTACAGGTACAGCTGCCCATGCAGCTTCAACACGATACCACAGTTCATCAACAGTAGTGACTGGCGTATTGTGCGAGCCAGTTTCTCGGCCACCATTGACCAGACGTTTTCAGTTGGTGAGAGATCTGGAGAATGTGCTGGCCAGGGCAGCAGTCCAACATTTTCTGTATCCAGAAAGGCCCGTACAGGACCTGCAACTTGCGGTTGAGCATTAGCCTGCTGAAATGTAATGTAGGGTTTCGCATGAAGGGTAGAGCCACGGGTCGAAACACAAATGAAATGTGACGTCCACTGTTCAAAGTACCGTCAATGCGAACAAGAGGTGACCGAGACGTCTAACCAATGGCACCCCATACCATCACGCCGGGTGATGCCAGTATGGCGATGACGAATACACGCTTCCAATGTGCGTCCACCGCGATGTCGCCAAACACCGATGCGACCATCACGAAGCTATAAACTGAACCTGGATTCATCCGAAAATATGACGTTTTGCCATTCGTGCACCCAGGTTCGTCGTTGAGTACACCATCGCAGGCGCTCCTGTCTGTGATGCAACGTGAAGGGTAACCGCAGACATGGTCTCAGAGCTGATAGTCCACGCTGCCGCAAACGTCGTCGAACTGTTCGTGCAGATGGTTGTCGTCTTGCAAACGTCCTCATCTGTTGACTCAGGGATCGAGACATGGCTGCACGATCCGTTGCAGCCATTCGGATAAGATGCCTGTCATCTCGACTGCTAGTGATACGAGGCCGTTGTGATCCAGCACGACGTTCCGTATTTCCCCTCTGAACCCACCGATCCCATATTCTGCTAACAGTCATTGGATCTCGAACAACGCGAGCAGCAATGTCGCGATACGATAACCGCAATCGCGATAGGCTACAATCCGACCTTTATCAAAGTCGGAAACGTGATGGTACGCATTTCTCTTCCTTACACGAGGCTTCACAACAACGTTTCACGAGGCAACGCCAGTCAACTGCTGTTTGTGTATGAGGAATCGGTTGGAAACTTTCCTCATGTCAGCACGTTGTAGGTGTCGCCACCGGCGCCAACCTTGTGTGAATGCTCTGAAAAGCTAATCATTTACACATCACAGCATCTTCTTCCTGTCGGTTAAATTTCGCGTCTGTAGCACGTCATCCTCGTGGTGTAGCAATTTTAATGGCCAGTAGTGTAACTGTCGCAACAGTGTTATTTCTGAAGTCGGATAGATCACCTGATAGTGGTGTCATATACACATCATCCTTTATGAACCCCCAAAGGCAAAAATCACACTGGGTCAGATCGTGTGTGATCATGAAGATCATATAAAACTAGCCCTGTCACCCACCGCTTTGTGGCCAATCCGGGATCGGGTACAATGTCGTTTAAACAGTCGCGTGTTGAGTTAAGCCAGTGAGATGGCGCACCATTTTGCTGCTGAGAAACACCAGTTACAGTTGCTTCACCGAGAAAGTCGAGAGGAGTCTCGTTGCAACTGTATCATCTCGTTGGGATTTGCTTACCCCCAGATACACACATTACGTGTGTTCACATTTCCATTTATGTGAAATGTCGATTCACCATTGAAGACGACACAATCCAGAAAATCTTCAGCTCATTCAAGAAAATTTCGTTTGCGAAGCTGGCACTTAAACCGTAGTATGTAGGCTTGAGAGCTTGTAAAAACTGCAAACGACAAGGAAAAACTGATTTCTTGGGACTACGCGTGATAGACTCTCACTCGTCAAGATGTTTTTCGTTCATTCTTGGTAGTTCCATATTCTTTCCTTTGCGTACAGGTACAAACAAACCTGTTTGAGTTACACTTTCATTGATGTGTTATTTATAAGTTGAATGTAATAAATGCTGCCAAGCCTTAAAATCCGTATATTCATTTTGAAACCCCTGTATTTATCACAGATGCTGCTGTTGGGTGATGGGTTGCAAGAGGTGTGTCTGATATCCAGTGGCTATGACATCTGTGAACATTTTATGTATACGTGGATGTTATGGGACCTCGTGCCTATCTACATGTTTTCATTTGTTAAATCATCTTTAACGGAGGGTCCGATCATATGTTAGCAGTTGCTAGAGTTTGTATTTCCCTAAAAAGGTCCAAGGACAAATCGCGTGAAAATTGTTTGGATGCAGAACAGAAAACGCACTCGCACGCGCGCGATCTCTAATAGACTTTCGGACGGACACAGGCATAAATATGGTATATAAATAATATGTAATAGGAAACTTTGTTAGCAAAGATCTATGAAAGTCCCTGAGCGATTTACTCCAAATTTTTACATGGTACTCGAACGTTCATAAAGACATATGCAATACATTTTTTCAAACAGCAAAGTTTCTGTAAAATCCGACTGCGAGAAATAAAATGTTATTAAAATGTACGGTTTTGTTTCATTTCTCGCAGCCAGTTTTAACTACCATAGCAGGGAATTTAAACCATTATATAAACTGCTTCCCCGTCATACATTCTTTCTCCTTATACGTACGAGGGCTATCCACAAAGTACATTACGTTTTCGTTTGTGTCCGTTAGGGGCGGGGCTAGCACGGCCATCTTGGTGTCATGGCATCCCGCCGCTCAGTCGGCATCCTGCCGTGCTAGTGAAAGGTTCGTGCTGTACTCCGTTGAGTTACTGTGACAGTTTGAAATGTCAGCGTTAATTGAAAATGCCGCGAAGTGTGAAGTGCGTGCTGTAATAAGGTTTCTGACTGCAAAAAACTGTACACCGATAGAAAACAATCGGCGGCTTTGTGAAGTGTATGGGGACAACATAATCACTGAAGGTGAAGTGCGTCAATGGGTCATAAAATTTAAAAATGGCCGAACTAACGTTCACGACGAAGAGCGAAGTGGAAGACCCAGCATAGTGACTGCCGAACTCGTCGAAAAAGTCGATGCCGCGATCCGTGAAAACCGTAATTTCACAATAACGTAACACTCTATGAGTTTTCCACAAATTACACGAAGTTTGTTGCACGAAATCATTACCGAAAAACTTGGTTACCACAAGTTTTGTGCAAGATGGATACCAAAAATCTTGACACAGATTCACAAAAATCAGCGAATGGCTGCAGCGTTACCGTTTTTGGACGCTTACGAGAAAGATGGCGACTCATTACTCGATCGCTTCGTTACTGGTGACGAAACATGGGTTAAGCATGTGAACTGCGAGACAAAATTGCAGTCAATGCAGTGGGGGCACACAAATAACCCCCAAAAAACCCAAGAAATGCATGCAGACAGTGTCGGCAAGGAAGGTGATGGTGACTGTCTTTTGGGACAGAAAAGGTGTGATTTTTGTGGCTTTCCTGGAAAGAGGCACTACAATAAACTCTCAAAGGTATTGCCAAACTCTGCACAACCTCAGAAGAGCAATACAAAACAAGCGCAGGGGAAAGTTGGGCTCAAAGATCTTGCTGATACACGACAACGCTCGGGCCCACACGGCAAATGCCACTCGTGAAGCTCTCGAATCTTTTAAGTGGGAGTTGTTTCCTCATCCGCCGTACAGTCCCGACCTGGCACCGAGCGACTTCCACTTATTCCCAGCAATGAAGAAGTCGTTGGCTATGCAGCGTTTTGATGACGACGCACAGCTTCAAGAAGAGGTAACCACGTGGTTGAAGGCGCAGGCGGCAGAATTTTACGACGAAAGAATTTCCAAGCTCGTCCATCGCTACGATAAGTGCCTTAATTTAAATGGCAATTATGTAGAAAAGTAGTATTTAAGTGTGGCTTTCATGTGTATATAATAAAAAAATTCCAATACTTTATTTATTTTTAATTCCAAAACGTAATGTACTTTGTGGATAGCCCTCGTAATTTTAAATAAAATTTCCATACTTAAACATGTGCTGCTTTGTTTCTTTCCTCGTCGACGGTTTTAATACAAAACAAAGAAGATCCAGCAGCTGAAAAGGTTTCTCTATATTTGGATGGTACTTGAGGGAGCTGTACAGGGTGAAAACTGTTGGGGAAGACAGTGGCTGGAAAACAACAAATAAATAATTCAGCATATTGGCTACAAATGCAACACTGACATGATGATGTTGGCACAAAAGAGGAATTCGTGGCGGGCCGCTTCAAACCAGTCAGGAGACTGCTGGGCCAAGAATTCTATATGTACCAAGTGCGGTTGAAATTAATTCAAGTATGTTGGAATTACGGTTTATATGCCACTCAGTCCGTGGCGCATTACTTTTGTAATCGTGAAATAGCTGGTTCGATTATCGCTAGGAGCAAGATATTTTAAAATTAAATTTCATTTTATATTTTTTCAAATAAAATTTTTAACTAACAAATATTAATCATAATTTTTGTGAGTGCTCTTATTATATGGGTCTAATAATTAAATTAAAAAATATGTTATTTGTACTAAAATTTACGATTCAATATTTGTTAATATCTCCAGCTTACAATTAAAATAAAACCAAATAAAATTAAAGAACAGTTATTCATAACAAGAATCAAACGAGTGACTTCATGATTATAAGGCTAATACGCTGCGCACTTGGCTAACAGCGACTCTATCAACACGTTTGAACATTTGGAAACTTTTGATGTTGTGACGCACTAAACATTTCAAAAGCGATGTTTTCGAGTTTGTTTGAAAATTTCGCTGTACTGCTTTAGGAAATTTATGTCCAGGAACTGCGTTAAAAATTTGTATTGCATGAAGAAAATCGAAGAGAGGCCAGACTGTAAGATACCATTCTAAGTCATTTAGTAACAAGTTTTGGCCGTCTGCTTCGGCAAGAAAAGTGAATCTGTTGTTGACGCCTCTCCGCCGTTTTACTACATGGCGGTCTTTTCAGTGCTGTTGTGACAGGTGCGGATTCGCTAGACGCCATCTCTCATCTTAAGCGCTGTCGGACCCATTGCGAGAATGACTTCTTGCAGACCGCCATCTTACACATTACACGTTCCGCTGCAAACCTCGACGCTCTGTATCGATATCGGATGATATTTCTGGACTTTCCTATCCTCCATTTGTGCCTCAAGACCCTCAACTACACCTCCCAGTCTATCGTTACACTCTGTATACAGAGGCAGGTAAACCCTGTTTGGAAATGCATATACAGAATTAGACCACTGTGGAGCGTCGAAGTTTGAGGGCAGTGGCGTTATTGCATCCTGGCATTGTGTTCCGTATCCTCATTAGTTAAGCAACCCATTAACCATGAGCATTAAGGTAGATGCACGGTTTTCGGCGCCCCATAGGGACCAATTTCCAGACAAGGAGTCCATCTTGAAAAATGGTCAGTTCACCGTCCTGTCCAACACACTTAAGTCCCATAGGCACATTCCGTGGGTCCACATTACTCTCACGACTTGTGGGTTACCGAACACAATCAAAGTAAGCTGCGACGCCACGGCTCTTAAATTTAAACGCCCTACAACGCCGAAAATGACATGTCAGCCGTCCGGCGCAACATAATAAGAATCAAATTGGAGCAAATTTCCTCCTCATATATGACAATATTCATTTATTTTTCCTTTGACCCATACACTTATCACCAACTTGCTCTCTTCAGTGGTTTTGTTTCGAATTTATATTACTGCGCCTTTCAGTATGCCTTTAATCTAGGCCTTACCATTCAATGATGTGAATATTCGCCGTAAACGGCAGTGGTTAGGATTCCACATTCACCTAGCTGTAGGTCTCATTTCCCCCAACAGGATTCGTGTTGGATACGGATACACAAGTCGTGAAAGTGGAGTCCAATTTAAAGACGTGCACCAAGTCGTTGTGAGCTACACAAAATAATAATACACTACACCACGAAGATAACGTGCTACAGACGCGAAATTTAACCGACAGGAAGAAGATGCTGTGATGTGTAAATGATTAGCTTTTCAGAGCATTCACACAAGGTTGGCGCCGGTGGCGACACCTACAACGTGCTGACATGAGGAAAGTTTCCAACCGATTCCTCATACACAAACAGCAGCTGACTGGCGTTGCCTCGTGAAACGTTGTTGTGATGCCTCGTGAAAGGAGGAGAAATGCGTACCGTCACGTTTCCGACTTTGATAAAGGTCGGATTGTAGCCTATCGCGATTGCGGTTTATCGTATCGCGACATTGCTGCTCGCGTTGGTCGAGATCCAATGACTGTTAGCAGAATATGCAAACGGTGGGTTCAAAGGGGAAATACGGAACGTCGTGCTGGATCACAACGGCCCCGTATCACTAGCAGTCGAGATGACAGGCATCTTAGCCGAATGGCTGCAACGGATAGTGCAGCCACGTCTCGATCCCTGAGTCAACAGATGAGAACGTTTGCAAGACGACAACCATCTGCACGAACAGTTCGACGACGTTTGCGGCAGCATGGACTATCAGCTCTGAGACCATGTCTGCAGTTACCCTTGACGCTGCATCACAGACAGGAGCGCCTGCGATGGTGTACTCAATGATGAACCTGGGTGCACGAATGGCAAAACGTCATTTTTTCGGATGAATCCAGGTTCAGTTTATAGCTTCATGATGGTCGCATCGGTGTTTGGCGACATCGCGGTGAACGCACATTGGAAGCGTGTATTCGTCATCGCCATACTGGCGTATTTCCGGGCGTGATGGTATGGGGTGCCATTGGTTAGACGTCTCGGTCACCTCTTGTTCGCATTGACGGCACTTTGAACAGTGGACGTCACATTTCAGATATGTTACGACCCGTGGCTCTACCCTTCATTTGACCCCTGCAAAACCCTACATTTCAGCAGGATAATGCACGCCCGCATGTTGCAGGTCCTGTACGGGCCTTTCTGGATACAGAAAATGTTGGACTGCTGCCCTGGCCAGCACATTCTCCAGATCTCTCACCAACTGAAAACGTCTGGTCAATGGTGGCCGAGTAACTGGCTCGTCACAATACGCCAGTCACTACTGTTGATGAACTGTGGTATCGTGTTGAAGCTGCATGGGCAGCTGTACCTGTACACGCCATCCAAGCTCTGTTTGACTCAATGCCCAGGCGTATCAAGGCCGTTATTACAGCCAGAGGTGGTTGTTCTGGGTAGTGATTTCTCAGGATCAATGCACCCATATTGCGTTAAAATGTAATCACATGTCAGTTCTAGTATAATATATTTGTCCAATGAATACCCGTTTTTCATCTGCATTTCTTCTTGGTGTAGTAATTTTAATGGCCAGTAGTGTAGTATTTATTGTGAAACCAATAAAACCCCGTCCGAACGGGCCTCGGAAGACCCATCGGTACCGATCGACCACCGTGTCATCTTCTGCCGATTGACGTCACTGGATGCGGATATGGAGGGGCAAGTGTTCAGCACACTGATTTCCTGGCCGTTATCAGTTTTCGTCACCAGAGCCGCTACTTCTCAGTCAAGTAGCTCCTCAATCGGCCTCACAAGGCCTGAGTGCACCCCGCTTGCCAACAGCGCTCGGCACACCCAGGCGGTCACCCACCCGAGCCTGACAGCGCTAAACGTTGAAACATTTTAGGGTGAAAACGAAAGGTAAATGCACTGTACCTCATAAATGGCGGAAATTTTCTCAGACATTTTCAAGCACGTAAATTAAGAAGTGCTACAGTATCTAAAAGATTATACTAAGAGTTGCCGGAATTTTTAATACACCTTGAGTAAATAGGGAAGCTGTGAAGAACCCATCGTTCAAACATAAATATGGTGCCAACACGAAGCCCTGTGGAACACCTGCCCACTTGACACAGAGAAAGGCTAGTGCCGCGAGTGTCGGCCCGGTGGAACAGCTGCGATGCCTACCTGCGCCTTTTCTTATACAGAGGGGTCCAAAAAAATGTATCCACTGTCTAAAAGTCCATAACTGGCAAACTAATTGACGGAGTTGTCTCATCTTTGGTAGTGTAATAGTTTGTAGTTCCGGTAATAGCCCCACAAGCGTTGCATTGCGTTGTTTTGTTTTGTCAGATGACAGTCGCCAGATAGATAGTGTCTTGTTCTTAGTTGCACCTAGTCACTCGAGTAAACATGGCTGGCGCAAGGCTTACATTCGATGAAAGGAAGTCAGTTTTGAAGTGGTATTTTAAGTACGAAAACATTAATGAAGTTCAACAGCAATGGCGAAATGAGTATCAAACAGAGCCACCGACACGTTTAACGATTCGTCGCAATCGAGGAAGATGGGTAGGCCGTAGAGGTGCTGCGGAGTATCCAGCACGTTCCGCAGACTTAACTTCTCAGAACTTTCAGCTCTGGGGAACACTAAAGGACGTCGTTTATCGACAAAAGCCACGCACATTGGATGTACTTCGAGAATCCATCGTACATTCACGTGCAAATATCCAACTGAACAAGTTGCAGTCGGTAGTTCGTGCTGCAGTTCGGCGACATCGTTTGTGTGTGGATGTTAATGGTGATCATTTCGAACACCTACAGTGATATCTTTAAGTTGGACTTTAAGCCACACTTTCACCAAAAAACGAGACAACTCCGTCAATTAGTTTGCAAGTTTTGGGCTTGCAAACAGTGGATACATTTTTTTGACCCCTCTGTATATGCTGTGTAGCTATGCAAGCAGCGGAGCACCCACTGTAAGAGACTCTCAAGAACAAAAAGCGTCCCGACACCGAGCCCTGTGGAAACCCGCCACTTTCATGTCGCCGCTTGACACAGAGGCCGCTAAAGCCAGGAGTACCGGCGCGTTGGGGTCGCTGCGATGCCTACCTGCGTGAAAGACGTCCCACCACCCGCCACGTTGTGCGGCGGCAGCGGCGACGTCGGCTGCTGCTGCTGTTGTTGGTGCATAGCCAGACTCCGCGTCGCCATGGCGATGCGACTGCCCGGCACCGGGACCCGCGTCACGGGCATGGCTGCAGCGCTCAGACACCCACACGACACACTACACTACCGACACCACCACTAACTACCAGCACAACTACGACCACCACCACTAGCACCAACACGGACAACGCCAACTCTACTGGGCCGAGGCGCGGCGAGGACGTGCTCGCGGCGCGACTGCTCGCTACTTACTGCTGCTCGAGGCGACGACGGCCACGAGAGAGGAGGAAGACGGCCGCGGCGGCAGAGACCAGCGGAACCGAGGCGGCCACCACAGCGGACGCGGCAAGGCGGCACCGGAAATCAGATAAAGAGGAAACGCAGCTCAGCGCTCGCTCCACTGCAGACTCGCGCTCTGCCCGCTCGCAGTGCTCATTCTCGCTCATTGGTAATTGGCCAATGATGAGGGCACGGGCAGGGCCGCTGTCTCGTATAATGGCGACCAACTGCAAGGGTCGCGTTATGTCTCATAAATCAATTGCTACGAGTCTGTCAATGATGTACGATGTCCTCGAGCTTTACACCGCTTCGCAGTCCTTTTATATACAAAGTCTTGAATTAGGCAGTTGAGTCACTGAAAGTACACAGAGTGTTCCAAAAACACCGTTACACTGTTCTAGGACTTGTAGAGCGGAGTGTGTACGTAGTATTTGGAATAGGAAAACATGTTTGCTAGGAAGCTGTGCAACAAGGTAGTCTTGGTAGGGGAGAGGGGTAGTTAAGTCGAATCGGCTGATGTCATTTGACGTCCATCCTACCTCTCTGACGTAGTTCCAGCCTCATTCGGGTTAAGGGGGTAGGACCTCAGACGGGCCGACTTGGAGCAGGAGCGGCACCACAGGACATTTTAATTTCCCCTGTCTATACTTTTACAAATAAATTCATAAAACTTCGCCAGCATGAGCAGAAAGGATTCAGGATTCATACTCATAGCAGTGGAAGTTCAAAAAAGTAACAGAATAAATTGTTTTAATATGTGAAGTTTCATCATTTTTTTCACTGACTATTGGCTGCATTTGTTGCTATAGGTTCACTTTTCTTCATAAGTAAGAGAGATTCTTCGATGAATTTTGCACAGCATACAAACCATACTTACAGATGTATGAAACGCTACAATTTTCCAAATCTATTAGAAACTGTGGTAAAAACTGAGATAATTAACTATAAAATTTGAGTTTTTTTTCTAAACATGAAACTTAAAATGTAACAGCTCATTCAGTTTTTCATAAATTAAATAAATTCTAGAGTTTCATACACCCTTAAGTAGGGTTTGCATACTGTGCAAAATTCATCGAAGAATCTCTCTTACTTATGAAGAACAGTGTACCTATAGCAACAAATGCAGCCAATAGTAAGTGAAAAAATGATGAAAATTCACATGTTAAAAAAATTATTTTGTTACTTTTTTGAACTTGCACTGCTATGAGTATGAATCCTGACTCCTTTCTGCTCATGCTAGAAAAGTTTTATGAATTTATTTGTAAAAGTATAGACAGTGCAAATTAAAATATCCTGTGGTGCCTCTCCTGCTCCAACTCGGCCCGTCTGACGTCCTACCCCCCTTAAGCTTATACACTGATGAGCCAAAGAAACTTGTATACCTGCCTAATATCGTGTAGGAACCCCGCGCCACGCAGAAGTGCCACAAAGCGATGTGGCATGAACTCGACTAATGTTTGAAGTAGTGTTGGAGAGACTGCCACCATGAATCCTGCAGAGCTGTCCATAAATCCGTAAAAGTAAGAGGAGGCAGAGATCTCTTCTGAACATCACGTTGCAAGGCATCCCAGATATGCTCAATAATGTTAATGTCTGGAAAGTTTGATGGCCAGCGAAAGTGTTCAAACTCAGAAGAGTGTTCCTGGAGCCACTCTCCAGTAATTTTGGTCGTGTGGGGTGGCGCATTGTCCTGCTGGAACTGTCCAAGTCCGTCGACATGCGCAATGGACATGAATGGATGCAGGTGATCAGACAGGATGCTTACGTACGAGTAACCTGTCTGTGTCGTATCTAGACGTATCAGGGTTCCACATTACTCCAACTGCACACGCCCCACACGATTACAGAGCCCCCACCAGCTTGAACAGTTCTCCGCTGACCTGTCGGGTCCATGGATTCATGAGGTTGTCTGTGTACGGAACACGTCTGTCCGCTCGATACAATTTGAAACGAGACTCGTCCGGCCAGGCAGCATGTTCCCAGTCATCAACAGTCCAATGTCAATGTCGGTGTTGACGGGCCCAGATGAGGCGCAAAGCTTTGTGTGGTGCAGTCATCAAATGTACACGCGTGGGCCTGCGACTCGGAAAGCTCATATGTACGATGTTTCGTTGAATGGTTCGCACGCTGATACTTGTTCACGGCCCAGCACTGAAAACTGCAGCAATTTGCGGAAGGATTGCACTTCTGTCACATTTAACGATTCTCCTCAGTCGTCTTTGGTTCCGTTCTCGCAGGATCTGTTTCAGGCTGCAGCGATGTTTTAGCGGAATTCTGATATTCACGGTACATTAGTGAAATGGTCGTACTGGAAGATCCCCACTTCATCGCTACCTCGGAGACACTGTATCCCAACGCACCGACTTTTATACCACGTTCAAACTCACTTAAGTCTTGATAACTTGCCATTGTAGCAGCGGTAACCGATCTAACAACTGCGCCAGACACTTTTCTTATATAGGCGTTGCCGACCGCAGCGCTGTATTCTGCCTGTTTACGTATCTCCGTATTTGAATACGCATGCCTATACCAGTTTCTTTGGCGCTTCAGTGTATATTAAGGATGTTTAAGAACCAGTGACTGTTTATTCAGTAAAAATACAGAAAAAATGCAACCAGGAATTTTTTTGAAAAGTTATTTGTTCCATTAACCGGTTTTCGAACTTTGGTGTACTGGTGGATATATAGCTAGTTCAAAGCGTAATGCTGAGTGCTGAATCTGTGACAAGAAGATGGAACATGCTTTAACGCGTCGCCGTGAGTACTGTTTATATGCCAATTTGAATCCAAAACTGGATTTTGTACTGACAGCGACAATACGGTCGGCTTTGTTGTTAATATTCATCTGTGTTACCAACAGCCCATCACGATGGAAGCAGTTAGATGGATATTAACAAAGCCGCCCATACCGTCGCTGTAAGTACAAAATTCAATTTTAGATCCAAGTCGGCATATAAACAGTACAGATGGCTATGCATTAAGGCATGTTACATCGTCCTGTCACAGAGCCAGCATCCAGCATTATACTTTGAAATAGCTATGTAACCTCTTGTACACCATCCGAAGATGAACCTGAAAAGGTTCTAAAACCGGTTCAACTATTTCAAAAAAATTACAGGTTGCAGTTTTTCTGTATATATATCCTCATGTGTCTGTGAATGTTACAGCAACATGGTTGACTATATGTTTGCAGAATAGACCGACATGATCCTTCTGAATCGCGATTTCTCGAAGCTCACGGTAATGGAAGAGCTGCTCGTCGCCTTTATCAAGATCTTTCTCCACAACGTCCGACTCCATAGCATACTCTTTTCGCAACACTTATGCAACGTCTCCGAGAAATGATACCTTCACCGTCAGGAAGCGTGATTGTGGCGCCACACACCCGATCTGAAAGAGGCCGTACTGCATCACGTTGAAGACAACCGATCGAAGAGTACACGAGCAATGGCTTTGGCTATTAACGATTGGAGTTGTAAAACAAGTGATGTAGTGGGTCACGTCTAATCAATTACTTGCAAGAGTGGTTGCATCAGCAACATGTTTCAAAATGATTGTAACACGGAAACTGTATGTTTCCAGAGACGGGTTCCAGTTCAAAATATTATCTATTCACTCCCCTCTACAAGCCGTAGAAGTTTATAACTGGTATTTCCGGACCCTGTATTGGGTAGAGAAAAGCAGCCTGATAATAGGACCTGAGCTTCCAACCAAATAACCATTTAACGACAGCCAATCAGAGATGAGCACGTGGAAGTGTAGGCATTCAAAGTTATTTTCTCAAGTTAATGGGTGTTATGCTAAAGAGACCAGTTGCTAATTGCATTAGCTGAAGGTAATGGTTACAGCCGCAGAGTTAAAGCTAGACAAACTTTACATTCACTGGTTACGTATACTCGGATTGTTATGTGATGTTTATTGGGTAAAGACTATTAAGTCATTTACGCTAAAAGTTCCGTGCCGGCCGCGGTGGTCTAGCGGTTCTAGGCGCTCAGTCCGGAGCCGCGCGACTGCTTCGGTCGCAGGTTCGAATCCTGCCTCGGGCATGGATGTGTGTGATGTCCTTAGGTTAGTTAGGTTTAAGTAGTTCTAAGTTCTAGGGGACTGATGACCATAGATGTTAAGTCCCATAGTGCTCAGAGTCATTTGAACCATTTTTTGAAGTTACGCAATTCCACTGATTTGTCAAGTTAATAACCAATGCTGCAAAAACAGCAACTCTGTAAGATAGTTTCATTGCCAGACACATTGGCTGTCGTTTTATGGCCAGAGTCGCCACAAGATTACATTTATGCCTACGCTTTCTTGATTAAAAAAAGTAACGTCCCGTCCACATAGGTCGGCATCGTGGTCGTTAGAGACGCAGCGCAATATCGGATTAGGGATGATTCGGGAAGGTAATAGACCGTGCCCTTTCAGAGGAGCCATCTTTCCATTTGCCTTAAGCGATGTAGAGTATTCTTAGAAACACTACATCTGAATCAAATAAATCGCAAAATGAATTAGATAAGATGTCTGTATGGCGCGAAAAGTGGAAATTGACTCTAAATAAGGAATCCGCTAAATTTGGATTACACGATAAATCACAGAAGGGCTACACATCCAACCAAATGCAATTATGCATAACTTAAATTGAAACGATCATGAAGAAAATGCAGTGGGGAAGGCCAACCAAAGACAGTTTTATTGGTTCAACACTCATAAAATGGTTCGAATGGCTCTGAGCACTATGGGACTTAACATCTGGGGTCATCAGTCCCCAAGAACTTAGAACTACTTAAACCTAACTAACCTAAGGACATCATACACATCCATGCCCGAGGCAGGATTCGAACATGCGACTGTAGCAGCAGCAGCGCAGTTCCGGAATGAAGCGCCTAGAACCGCACAGCCACACCAACACTCATTAAGATGCAACACGTCTACTAAAGAAACTGCCTATACTACACTTATCCCTGATCTTGTGGAACACTGCTGCGTAGTACGGCATCCGTGCCACATAGGACTGATGGAGGACATCGAGAAAACTCCAAGACGAGCGGCACGTTTTGTATTATCGCCAAATGGATGAGGGAGAGTATCTCAGATATGAAATGCGAGTTAGAGTGGCATCATTAAAACAAAGGCGTTTTTCGTTGCGGCGAGATCTTTTCACGAAATTTTGATCACCAACTTTCTCCTGTGAACGTGAATATATTTTGTTCACTCTCACCTACATAGGGAACAATGATCATCGTAATAAAATAAGAAAAATGAGAGCTCGCAAAGAAAGATTTAAGGGTTCGTTTTTCCCGCACGCTATTCGAGAGTGCAACGGCAGTGAGAGACATTATGAAAGTTCTTGGAAGAACCTTCTGTCAGACACGTAAGTGTGAAGTGGAGAGTAGACATCTATACGTGGATGAAAATGGATGGCCGGACGGGGATTTGAATCGTCGTCCTCCAGAATGCGAGTACAGTGCGCTAACCATGCGCCACCTCGATCGGTCCTCGGTTCGAATTCCCATAGACTGACCTTATCACCAGTCTGCTTCCCCCCCCCCCCCCCATCCTCTAGTGTGGACTGGCAAGAAGAAGAAAGGTTTTTTCTGAAAAAGAGAAATATATACAAATAAAGGTCTTCGCGATGTTCAACGAAATAAAATTTTCTGACAGTAAATGGAAGGCGTCTGCACGTCTTCTGAAACGTCGCGGACATCCTGCTACTTGACGCGCCAAGAAAGCCAACAAAATTTCATTGCGAAGAATAATATGGTAATTTCGAATACAAATTGAAGTGTTGGGAAGTCTTCTGTGGGGACGAAACATCGTCGATATACACCATAGATATGAAAAGAATAAATACTTTTGGAGTGTCTGCCACAGAAGAATGTTGAAGATTCATTATTTATCTACGAGAAACTGAATCGAATTGAATACACTAGGTAATGTAGACACGAAGAAACTTACACAGAATAGACTAACTTGGACAGTTGCATCAAACCAAACTTGGGACGACGACGACGACGACGACGACGACGACGACATACCTAATGATGGCCTCTGAAAGAGTGTCACAAACACTGACGGTATTAACCAATATGACGAGACTTTACAACCGGAGCAACTACGCATATATCAATTACGACAGTGGAAGCCTATATTTGATAGAGAGAAAACGGCCATTAAGACACAGGCACAGAAGAGAGTGTACATTTTCCATCCAACACGCAGGTATAAAGTATGAACGGCGTCTGTTAATTCCTTAAGGCAGTGTGTAAACCGAGCTTTAGAGCCAGACTTCTCTAAAAGAAACTTCTGTGAAGGCCAATGATGGAAACGCTTTGTGGTCGGATTGTCGACTCGTTAACAGTTAGCACTCGGCATGTAGGTCTTAATGGGTGAAATCATATATGAAACAAACCTTGAGCGCTCCGTTTGAGTGATACTGGCCAGGCGCTGCTCATGACAGAGTAGGAAGTTTTAGGAGGCCGTTCGCGGATGATGCAATTTTATTTTCAGTACTTGGAAAACCACATAGCTATGGCGAACTCCAGGAACTCAGAGAGAACGGACTCTTTATGTAGGATTGGCATTTGAGCCTCAACATAAATAAACGTAACATACTGCACATAAGTAGCCAGGACGAGGAATTAATATACGATTACGTCATTGGCGGTCAGCCACTTGAAAACAGTGACGACCTTAAAATACGAAGGTCATTTCAAAACTAATGCCTTCAATTTTTTTCTCTTGACAGTGTCCGATCCACACAATGATAGTGTAGCACTAACTTTTTTATCTCCCTTCTAATACCCCGTTCGTTTCGTTGTTCTGCGACACACACACGCCATTTTGGAACGCTGTTGAATTCCTCATTGCTGAATAAATTGCGGCAGCTGATATCCATAATGGATGTAGACGATATAGTAGACTTGAGTAATGCAAAGCGGTGGGGTACTGCGTTACTGTAGCAGTGGAAACTACATGCACGGCTCTGGTCAGTTGCCATACCTCATAATGAACAGTGTCTCCATCAACTCATCTTAAAACCATCCGCGAATTCGACCGTGGAATGAAGTGTACAACTGAATGTCAGCCGCAATGCCTTAGACAAGATGTTGAACCACTTTATCGCAAAGTGTGTGCATAAGTCCTCCCGCGGATACTTACACAATGCCAAAAGCCGTCATCGAACGGAAATTTGTCAGGACCTGTTGGACCAAGAGGAGGCTGAAGCTAACAATTATCTGAACACCATCATCGCCTGTGACGTGGTGTCGTCACCACATGCCAGAATCCGAAAGACTGTCCACAGAGCAGCGACATGGAAATTCTCCAACAACGAAGCAGTTCGAGACAAAGCACTCTGCAGGCAAAGTAATTTGCACAGTCGTTTGGGACAGGCAGCGTGTGCTTCTTTTAGATGTCTTGTAGCGCTCTAAACTGACACTTACTTTAGGCTTCAGGACGAGACCGACTAGGCTGAAAGCCTGGAATTCCAAAGTCAGCCAAGCGAAGACATCAATCTTCTGCTTGCAACACGATAATACGAGGCCCCACAACAGTACTGCGAACGTGGAGTCATTGTGAATTTTAGTTGGACCGTCCTACCACATCCGCCATAAAGTCCTCTTTCAGCATCTTCAGATTCCCATCTGCTTACACTGATGAAAGATGGAATACGTGTCTAGCATTTTCCAGATTCAGATGCTGTCGTCATATATGTAGACTCAGCTGGTGCAGGTTATTTCGAGCGAAGCATCGTTGTTCGTCCTTGGCAGAAGTTCATAATGAATGGTGGTTATTGTGTTAAAAAATTACAGTCCATAGCTGAAACTAACTGTTAGTATGCTTTCTGTATCTATCGTAGTTTCCCATGAAACTAAATTACAGGCATCAGTTTAGGAAGGACACTTGCACACTACCGCTCATTAATTTCAATACACCCAATAAATGACATCTAGTTTGCTGTAGATAAGGTCTAATACCGTGGGTACGGTTGAGGAAGCAAAGGAATAGTACAACAGTTTCACACATGTTATGATTTTTGTTTGTGGTCATCGAGATACAATAATATCCAACAAACAATGGAGTGTACACAAACGTTATGTACCTATCAGATATGTTTGTTTACCTATTTGCCGATGAATTTGGTGTATCTGTGTTGTTCCCTGTAGTAATGTGATGTCCGCAGCGAACGGCAAGCATTGCTACGATAAATAACTTGTGTTTCCTGCACGTCAGTTCCTTCGTGACATTGAAGTGTTCACACCGCTAGTATGGCTCCACGAGTGGAGATAGCCATACAAAAACGTGCTGCAATTGTTGCACTTAGCCAAGCAGATTTATCTATTCGCCAAATTAAGAAACAGTGTAGTGTGTCTAGGGGGAGTGCAATACAGCCTTCACCGCCAGAAGACAACAGGTAGCAATCATATCACAACCAGGACGACCTCGTAAAACAACTACAAGTGATGATAAATATATCAGAATTACTAGTAGGTGAAAGGTTCAAAACAGCACCCAAACATTTGTGCAGAATTGCTAGAAAAGAACACGACAACTATATCTGTTGCAACAGTAAAGAGGAGACTGACTGAAGCCGGCTTGAAAGGATGTGTCACAGCAAGAAAACCTCTAAGGGCCATAAATAAACAAATGAGACTTGAGTGGGCTGGAAAACATCATAGTAGGACATCGGAAGATTGGACAAAGGTGTTCTTCACCGATGAGTCAAAGTTAGAGATTTTTGAAACCAGAAGGAGAATATTTGGTAGCCGATTTGTAGGGGAAAGGGTAGCTCAACAGTGTGTTCTACCTACGGTTAAACACGATGGAGGTTCTATTATGGTTTGGGTATGTTTTGTCGGAGATAGAAATGGCGACATTGTGAAAATACAAGAATGTATGGATCAGAAGCAGCACCACCGCATTATCATGCAATACGGAGTGAATTGTGCTTAATTGGGAAAGGGTTCACCTTACAACAGGATAATGAGCCAAAACATCGCTCGGCATACTGTACGAACTACAATGCATCAAAGGAAAAACAGAAAGTACTGAATGATATGGTATGGCCGTGTCAAAGCCCTGATTGTAATCCCATTGAAATGGTCTGGATGATGTGGACAGACGTATCAGGGAAGTTAATATATCCAGCGAGGAACATCTCTGGAATATTGTTAAGGATGTGTGGAATCATACAGATTCACGATACCCACAAAAACTGATTGACCACGTGCCTCGAGTTTGTGAGGTAGTCATTAAAACCAAAGGAGGATACTTTGATGAAAGTAAAATATAATGATTGTGATATTATTATGCATGTGAAAGTTAATATAATTATATTTTGTAAGAAATAAAGTTTAATTTGTGTTGTAAATCTGAAAATACCAGGGTGTATTCAAATTAATGAGCGGTAGCGTATATGGCAGTGTGCGTCCAAAGCGACCTAAAGCGGAACTAATACACGAAACAAGTTACAGGAAAAGCATACAACAGACTGACATTCGTGGATTACAAAAATCCCGATCGACTGATTCCTGAGTACTACTTTTCAATTTGGCACCACAACCATGTATAAAGATGTGATATATGAGTTCCAAACAAGAGTAGCGCGTTACATCTCGGATTCGCGTATTAAATGCGGAAGCGTCACAGAGACGCTCACGGAACATAAGACTCAGACGCTACCCCATTGGTTGGTTGGTTGGTTGGTTTAAAAGGGGGGTGGGGGACCAAATTGCTTGGTGATCGGTCCCTACGCTACCCGAGAGGCGTTTTGCATATCAGAGGAGTCTACCGTTATAATTTAAAAACTGTAGGCTCCCAGAAGAGTGAAGTATCATATTTTTCCCACATACATTTCGTATAAAGAGCATGAGGGTAAAAATCAGAAATGCAAGATCAGATGCCACCTTACCGACAGTAGTTCTTCGTGTGCGTCATTCCCATACGGAGCAGGAAAGGTGGAAAATTATAGTGGCAGCGGAAGTATCCTGAATGCTCACAGTAAGTACGCTTAGGAAGTATACACGTAACCGCGTGATTTTAGCGATCCATTCGAGCTCCAACATTTAAAGATCGTGGACTTCATTAGCAGAGCGTAGCAGTACAATAGAAACTGGAATACGTTCAACCTCATGTCTTGTAATTGAGACAAATAGGTTTGTAATGATTGGGTGACTCTGGCTCCTGAGTTTATGGGACTGCAAATGGACAGTACAGCTTTAACACACCTTAAGCGTCCCTTCTTGGATGCGCTGACCTGAGAAGCCTTTGCGTTCTGCTTCTGCTCAGTCATTGAACAAAGGAGGAAGATAGCAAGACTACGGTTTAGTGTCGGTCCAAGATGATCATGAGAGACTGAACGAAAGCTCATATTGGCTAAGGATGGGAAAGGAAATAGCACATTCTTTAAAATATTCTCTTTGCTGGAGGCATAATACGGTCCTCTAACGAACAGACGACATTTTAATGCGATTTCTAAAGGAGAAATCCGCTGGACGATTATTCCTTACATACACGATTTAGATGGCGTTACTTCCAATTACGAGAGTCATTCAGTTAGTAATGAACCCATTTCTTTCTTAGCCAAATTCGGTTGAAAAAAAATGCGAAATTTGTTGTGGAACATCGTAGAATATTCCTGCTTTAGTCCCTATAGTTTCATGAAGTTCCAACAGGTGGCGGCGCTATACGTAGCCTTCAAAATGGCGTCTTTGACGCTCCTAGCAGACAGCTGTCACTGACTTTCTTTTGGCGGAAAACCAGAGCATCGCAGCTATTGACAGTTGCTTGCAGAATATTTACGGAGATCTGGTAGGGAAAGAAAGCACGGTGAGTCGTTGCGTGAGGAGTCTTATCATCGCAAGGTCGCGCAAACCTATCCGACCTTCCGTGTGCTGGCCGGCCGCACACAGCTGTGACTACCGCAATGCTGGAACGTGGGGACACACTCTCCGTGGTGTAACAAAAATGCAAACGAACTTCTTCTCTACGGCAACGCAAGGCCTCACAAAAGTTTGTGTATCCGAGAGGTGGTCACAAAACTTCATTGGACTGTTCTCCCTCACACACACTGCAGCCCAGATCTCGCACCTTCAGACTGCTATCTGTTTGGGCCAATGAAGGATGCACTCCGCGGGAAGTAGTACTTGGATAATGGGGAGATTATTAATGCAGCAAGACGTCGGCTTAGGTGTCGACCAGTACAGAGTACCCTCCCGGTGAGGTGGCTTAAAGCCGTCGCACTCAAAGGAGGTCGTGTTGAAAAATAGGATTTTGTAGTCAAAAGATTGAGGAATAATATGGTGTATTGGAATCCTGAATGAAGCCAACCTGGTTTCAGCAAAAAATTGTTGCATTACTTATTGGATGCCCATTGTACTCTGTGCGTCAGTTACGCTGAAATGTTCATCACTTTCGTATACAAACATGTGGGTCTGACGTATTTTGTATGCCACTTCCATGGCGTTGCAATTTTAGTGGCCAGCAGTGCAGCTTTAGCAGTGCGGCTCGAAGCGAGTCGTCAGGGCGAACAAGGCAGACTTGGAAGCCCTGGCCTCGGCGCTTACGCTGCTGATCCGGCACAGAGATGACAGGATAGTTCAATACCGCTGCGCATCAATAGCTGGCTCTATCCTCACCAGCTCACCGCCTCGAGACGCGCACAGGACTAGCTGTTGCCCACGGCTCCCTCTACTGCTCATGGACACGCGAAGTGTAAACAGTGCCACTTCTAGCTCGAACAACGCTGACGAAGACCGTCATCTGGAGTGACGGGCATGAAATAGACAGTGATCGTTCGATGAACACAAACGCGTAAACACTTCTACCTGAAGGTCTACTTGGTAACGAAAGAGCGAACCAAACTCTGGCACGTCGGCTCAGTATAATCTGCAACGGAGCTGACCCTCATCATAGTGACAAAAGCTAATTACACTACCTTGTAACTAATTAAAGGACCCTACCTGCCAGTTTTGCAAACTGATTCAATATGCTCCTAAACGTATTGCTATCCTGTATAGGGTGAGTCGACTGTTGCTAATTCAAACCTTGATAAACAGAACTAGTTGTCCGGTCCTTTGAACAAAGCCAGATAAATCGAAGAAATCCTACGTATTTTGACACACTCGATAAATCAAACTGATTGCCATGACAGCTCACCCACAAACACACCATAATATACAACAGGTAACTCGAAAGTTTCGTTATTTCTCTTGAGTTTAAGTTCTTCGCAACTGTCGATTTCTCAATAGTGAATAACGTACGAGTACTACAATATACAAATCAGTTCTAAAAATGACTTCAAACAAACATTCTTCTAGGTCCGTCTTCCCTACTTAGGGAAAATATGGCATTCAATGACTACGTACATTCGATGATCATATGGAATTCTGCGGTGTCCAGATCGACGTTGAAATTTAGGTTGTCATGGCTCACAAATGCGAAGACGATGTAAAAGCAGAAGCCCAAGCGCCGGTGCCATCTGTGACTCCAAAGAGGCAAAGTCGTTGAGCTTGTACGTCCTAAGCCGTAACCCAATACGCTGCAGGTCGCTGAAGCACAAAAAGATGCCTCACTTCTCTGCAATACAAAACTGCAGTCTTGTTGTGTAGTTTCGGAAATTTGTACCTAAACAGTGTGTCGAAGTTAGGGCTGTGGCTATGAAAAATAAAGGTCATGGATTATGTTCACAAAATCAATGTATTTATTCAAAGTAGTCTCCCCCTGAATCCATACCCAGCTAAAATCGTTTTAAAAGTGTGTCGAAACAGATGCTGTAGTCCGGTTCTGGGATTGCATTTAGTACCGCAGTACAATTTTCTTGAATGTCCTCAACTGTATCGTAGTTGTGTCCTTTCATTGCCAACTTCAATTCAGGAAACAACCAAAAGTCCGCTAGGTCGAAATTCGGTGAGTCATTCAGGTCTGTCATCCCTTCGCTGGCCAAAAACTCGCACACGGTGGTCTCTTTGGGGGCTGGGGCATTATCTTGGAGGACCGACCAGGAGCATGCCTCGCGATAATCGGGTCGAATTCGATGAATTCTCTCCCAAAAACGATGGAGGACTCGAAAAAACTTGCTGTTGCCTCGATAAGTGTCAGACACGTCATTCGCAGCCAGGACGCCTCGTGTAGTGAAGCACTTTGACCTCCTACATGACCGCTGTCCAAACTTCAAGGATAGTTACGCCAGAATTCGCACCGTAATCTGTCAAGTTTTCGTTAAATACAACCCTCATCTATCCGAAATTTTTCTGAAGTCCCGTGAACAGAATTATCGGATTTCGACTGTTCGTAATTGATGTCGCTCAGATAATGACATAAAGTAATCGAAAAGTATCAAAAAATCGAGAAACCTTGCCCAACTGACAAGATTTACTGCGACAGCCTTCTAGAGCAGAGGCTCCCAGACGTTGGTCCACGTGATACACAAGGATACTTTGCTTTTAGAGTAAAAGGATAGTGAGAAAAGTGAGTCATAAAACTAGGATTTATTGTAGAATGTTTGCTTTGGACTGTACTCAGGATACATGTAGGTCGGATTGTACCCTTCTCAGTGTTCCCTTCATTAGTGTTCGCTACCTTGGCCGGCCGGGAATGATTTATCTGGTTTGACGTTGGCGATATTTTGATCGGTTCATGTTGGTCGTCATTCGAAAGTTTTTGTGCCGTTTGCAACTGCTGCCGCCTTAAATGCTGTACCAATGTGTGGCGTTGCAGTAGTCATTAGGCACTGAATGGTTTATTGTTGCTACTGTCGCTTTGTTGGGGGTTCCTTGAATGACATCGTGACCGGAAGAAAGCTTGCGTCTGGAAGCCCAGTGTGCGTAATTCAATGAGCTGATTCTTGACTAATATAACTGTGATGTGCAGTGTAACTTAACTGAGTGACTTACATGTGATTGTGTATTAGGTTAACTATGAAGCAGCTGTTAAGCCAGGAAGTTCCTTCTACCTACAAGAATACAGTTAAAAAATCTAAACCAACACCTAACCACAAGTAAGATGAAATCTACTTACAATTTCGTGTTAAGGCCGGTACAGAAACCGGTGATAACCCAATCCTCCACAATTTTCCATGCTTAGAAACGCTTTTACATCAAAGCCATGTTTCACTCTTGGGAAGTAAACTCTGCCAGAAGTTGGAAACAGAGTGCAGCAAGATTAACCCGACGAATAGCTTTCTTCCACTACTCCGTAGTTCAGGTTCTATGGCTTCGTCACCACGTTTCCCAGTTACAGGCGTCTGCATCACTGATGTAAAGTTTTGGAATTCCAGCACGCCCTTCAGTTTCCTGCTTATTGAGTTTCTTTCGTATCGTGGTGGTGTTGACAGGGTTAGCGAGTGCAATGTTCAGTTCTGCAGTGACTTTTGTAACTCTCGTCCTCTAATTTATCGTCAAAATCCTCTTCAGTGTTGCCTGTTACAACCACTCAACTCAATTTCGCCCGCGTGTGACTTAACAATTTTTCCGATTTCCCTATACACGGTATAAATATTTTATACAGTACCTCTAGAAATGCCAAGAACTTTGGCTGCGTTGGTTAGGGAAGCACCCATTATATGTGCATCAACAATCTGTCGACGTTCGGATTCACTTAGCTCCATATATGGAGATGGTATCTCTTCTTTCGGACATGTCCGAAAGAACAGATACCATCTCGATATATAGTTAAGGCTAACCGGCCACTGACCTTTATATGTGCGGATGCACACGCATTGCCCGAACTCTTACGGGATTCTGTCACATTGTATGCCGTGAGTAATGAGTGTAGTAGGCAGGGACACTATGAATGCAGTGTGTGGACATTAAGTTGGGAATGTGGGTCTCACGGGGAGGGTGTAAGGGATAAATCCCTGCAGTTGCACTATCCTCTGTACCCTCGGTGGCTCAGATGGACAGAGCGTCTGCCATGTAAGCAGATCCCGGGTTCGAGTCCCGGTCGGGGCACACATTTTCAACTGTCATCGTTGATGTACATCAACTCCTGTCGACAGCGTAGAATCGTGATTTAATCACTCATCTATAGATAACTCAGCTATAGATAACGCACTCACAATTACACAGAACACAGTTCCGACTGCGAATAACGCTTGCAACTTATTGAGCAGATTGCGTAGGAGCCGTTCATGGTCAAATACAACTGCGCGTCCCTGCAGACGTACGTAGCTAGCATCTGTATTTACGTTCTAACATGCGTTTCTTGCGGTGTTTCCCCTGTATACCCCAGTAGTCTCAATCCCAACAGGTTCGCCTGTGGAAGTTTACCTGCTATTGCACACACCTTGTGAACGCGAGCCATGTGGCAAGCACAACAAGAGTCAGCCAGGGTAAAAATAAAGGCAGCATCCACAATACAGGCAGAAATAAATCGCTCATGGCTGGATTACAATAGCGGTAAAATGACAACGGTGTAAACACACAGAATATGACCTAAAGACTACAAAGCTATTAGTCCTCATGGTTTTCCTCGTTTTATTCTTTTTACAATACTATATATACGAGGGTACGTCAATTATTATCCGCACAGAAGTTATAAAATTTTATTGCAATCAAATAGTTAACTTACAAGAACATCATTTTTCGACATAGTTTCCTTGCGTTTCAACGCATTTGGTCCATCGTTGTACAAGCTTCCTAATGCCCTCATAAAAGCAGGTTCTCGGTTGAGCTGCGTGCCAGGTATGCACCGCTTCTTTCACTGCTTCGTCCAAGGCAAATCGACGGCTCCGTAATGACTGTTTCAGTGGACCAAACAAGCGGTGGTCAGAAGGGGCAAGATCGTGACTATATGGAGGATGATCCAGTACTTCAAATTTGAATTTCTGGAACGTTTCAGCAGCGTGAGCAGCAGTATGCGGACAGGCATTGTACTGCACCAAACAACACCTTTTGGCAGCAATTCTCGGCGTTTGTTTGGAATTGCAGGCTTCAGCCTGGCAGTAACCATCTCACTGTAACGTACACTGTTTGTTGTTGTGCCGCTTTCCCCATTATATTCTAGTACTGGAGCTTTTGCGTGCCAAAAAACCGTAAGCATCAGCTTTCCGGCGGACGGTTGGGTCTTGAACTTTTTCTTGCACGTCGAATTTGGATGTTTCCATTCCATACTCTGCCGTTTACTCTCCGGCTCGTAATGATGGATCCATGTTTCGTCACCAGTAATGATCCTGTCTAAGGAGTTGTCCCCTTCGTTACCATAGCGATCCAAATGTTTTTGGCAGATGTCCACGCGCTTTTGTTTATGCAACTGTGTGAGTTGTTTTGGGACCCATCTTGCACAAACTTTATGAAACCCAAGTCTGTTGTGGATGATTTCGTAGGCAGAACTGTGATTAATTTGCAGATGATGTGCCACTTCGTCAATAGTTAATCGTCTGTCCAAGAGAATCATTTCACGTGAGCGCTCAATGGTTTCTTCATTTGTGGCGGTAAAATGTCGTCCGGCTCCTTGATCGTGCGTAACACTTGTGCGACCATTTCGGATTTTTTCAATCCATTCGTACACACTCCGTTGTGGCAAAACACTGTTCCCGTACTGTACCGAAAGTCTTCGATGAATTTCGGCCCCTGATACGCCTCCTGACCACAAAAAACGGATCACTGATCGTTGCTCTTCTTTGGTGCAAATAGACAGCGGAGCAGCCATGATTAACAGCACGGCAGCGATAACGAAACTAACCTAGCAGCTTGAAAATTGCAAAGATACAGCAACAAATAAACAAGGCATGCGTCATCAACGCAAAACGACAGTACTACCAAAATAAACAAAAATATAAATAAATTGCGGATAATAAATGACTTACTCTTGCACATCCAACACATTAGTCTGTTGCAGCTACACATTTTACAAACCATATGATATCGACTCTAGATATTAATATCTTTGTACTCTCAGCTTCCACAATGTGTGTTAACACCACTCTCATTTTACCGCTATTGCAATCCAACCACCACGTTGGCTACACGAACGGTTTATTTCGGTGTATATTGTGAATGAATGCAGTTTTAAGGAGATCGCTGTATTACGCTTGCCACAAGTTTGAACTCTTACGCTGTTTGGAAAAATGGGGTGTGTTTATACCACTATACATGTTTGTACTGAGACTGCTGGGAACTATGTTCCAGTACGTCACGATTTAACGTTGTAAAGTGGGCTTTATCATCCAACGTAAGTATCCTTATGTTTTCAATTCTAAAGTTTTGTTACCTCTGCAACTCATTCTTATTTTATTTAGTGATAGTGCTTGCTTCCATTATGCTTGAAAATGACAAACTGTCGAAATATATTTAACGCCCATAAGCGGAATGACTACGTATAATATGTAGTCTATCTGCTGAGTACAGATGACTAAGAGGGAGAGATTGAAATCCGGTACCGGCACGAAACCTACTATTCCTAAATAGCAACAAGTGAGCCGCCAAGCTTAATGTCCCCATACGACAGACGGAGCACCATTAACAGTGTCACATGCCCGCACTTCAAAGGAGACTAGAAGAGGTTTGGAGTTTAATCCATGGCAATGACGGACGCTCTCTTGATTAGAAAATTTACGCCACAACCTCTTCTCCTTCCACTGATTAAATGCTGAAAACTAGGATTCGAACGAACTACATCACTATCGAACAATTCGCAGACGTGCGTTAGCAAACAATACTAGCTACGTAAAAACTAATATAGCTGTTTGGGAGCTACTTACATTGTTAGGTATTTGGAGAAAAATCTGAAAAAAAATGTTCCTACAAGTATGCAACGTGTGTATTGTTCGTCACACTGCGTTCACATCTTATGAAAAGTCGAGCTATAGCTTCCCATTCACTCATGAGTAACAGACAGAGGGAGGGAGAGGAAGGGAGAGAGTGAGAGTGTGTGTGAGAGAGAGAGAGAGAGAGAGAGAGAGAGAGAGAGAGTTAAGTCGTTAACACTGTTGGCTGGGAGACTAATTATTGTCTAATTGGAAAGGCATAGAATGGTACATTTCCGTAACGAAGGGTATCTGTCCATTACAAGTGACTGATTAGTGCGTGTACAGTTTCGGTATTTGGGTCGTTGACGGCGTTGAAGATGCGATAGTGCTGGGGGAGAGGGAGGCAAGGGAGGTGGGGAGAAAACGGATATAACTGAGTGGCGACACACAGCTCACTCCTTTCAAAGGACACCAACGGCTCCGTTGAATTTACAGTCTCTCATGCACTCACTTGCTCAGCCGGTCGCAGCCGTACCCGGTGAGGCCGATGTCTTGCGATCGCACTCGGCCTGTCGTACCGGAATTGCTGGCAGCCAGGATGCCGATAGCGTTCTGTTGTGCTTCAGGATTTCAGTTGAAGCTTTTATTTTGCTTGTGCGCATCGACCAATGTCTCGCACGTACTTGGACTTCCTGAAACTTTTAGGCTGCCCACAACTGCGATGGTGCTCAGGAAATGCCGATTTGCTGTACTGCCTCAGTCCAACATTGCGCTCACGTTCCGCTACGCCGAATGCAACAAGTCTACCGGTTTTCCCAATGTAAGCGGCACCGCACTCTGACATTTAAATGCCTGGATCGTTCCTTTGAAAAGGGTGCGCTCGATTTCCTCCCACAATTCGTGACTGTGTTAACCCTCAGATGGCCACTTTGTGGACGGTATGTTAAACCCTAATGTTTCTTCCTTCTTTCAAACCATTGCCACCATTTCTCGGAAACGATGAGGTGCCATATAGTCATCATGATGGTACAGCTCACCTGTAGGGTGCAGAGCGAGAAAACAGGTGCACACGATCGGAGAGTAGGTTCCTGTACCGTACGTCCACGAGAGACGATGACAGACAAGGAAGACTGTTTCATCCCATGTTAAAATCCCTCACACAATAATACTTCCACCACCTGTCTAAACGATGCCCTGTTTGCAATGGAGCTGCAGCGCATCATTTGGTTTTCGACGTTCCTGCACTAGGCCGCCGGCGTGCACCAACGTTTGCAGCCGGTTATCAGTCCAAGCTAATTGTTCCCAAGCGTTGCAAGCCGAACTGGCCCACCCACCCTGGCGACAGCAGCACTGTGTCCATCTGTACCTAGATCTAATACCGACTGACGTAGTTGTACACGCTTGCGAGAGGGCGCTCAACTCAGATTTCGAATCGTGGTGGTAGAAGGGAATTGGATAGTCACTGTTTGGCTGGGAAGGAAAGAGTGGTGGTGGTGGCGCGCAGTTCCTGAATACCAAACTTATGGCCGGTGACATCGGTTAAATTGTGTACTTCTCTGTAGTGTCTCTTGAAGTGACATTGCCGAGGGTGATGCATCTGCATGCAACTTCCTCGTAAGATTACACGGGAACTAACCTGTGGATCAATTGCAACAGAAGCAAGAATGTTAATTTCCCCTTCTTCTGTCGTCACTTGTTCCCTTTGTTACGTAGTCTAGGTTTAACACCATTTTCACGTAACTGGTTGGAGAGGTTGATAAAAAACTGCCGAGATGGTTGACGATCATTGGGATATCTATTGGGATGTACAAGAACGAACTGCAATCTTCCTACACTCTCCATACACCATGAGCATGTCGGCTTTTCATGCAATGGTAAATCCCATCGTCCACTCACAATCTATAACTTGGACTGTAACACACTAACTGACCAGCAAGTCGCAGTTCAGTCAAGGAACACACATCCACACTATATGGTAACATAATAAATCGCACCTAGCAACTACGCCAGCTGAATGGTACAAACGAGTGTCGATCCCATGTCTCCGCAATATCCTTTCTTTCAGGAGTGCTAGTTCTGCTAGGTTCGCAGGAGAGCTTCTGTAAAGCTTCTGTAAAGTTTGGAAGGTAGGAGACGAGGTACTGGCAGAAGTAAAGTTGTGAGTACGGGGCGTGAGTCGTGCTTCGGTAGCTCAGTTGGTAGAGCACTTGCCCGCGAAAGGCAAAGGTCCCGAGTTCGAGTCTCGGTCGGGCACACAGTTTTAATCTGCCAGGAAGTTTCATAACCGCATAATAATAAAAAATGTTCAAATGTGTGTGAAATCTTATGAGACTTAACTGCTAAGGTCATCAGTCCCTAAGCTTACACACTACTTAACTTAAATTATCCTAAGGACAAACACACACACCACCCATGCCCGAGGGAGGACTCGAACTTCCGCTGGGATCAGCCGCACAGTCCATGACTGCAGCGCCTGAGACCTCTCGCCTAATCCCGCGCGGCGCATAATAATATAGTTTAATGTAGAATTCAATATTTCCAGTATTAATACATTTGTTCTTTTACAAGCAATTGGCTCTCAAATAAAAAAAAACTGTAGTTTAAAAGTAGTTTTTTTTTTTCAAATTTATGTTTTCCTGCGAATCATGTTTTGGGAGTTAAAGAACTTCAGCACTGCTTGCCTCAAACTAAACTAAGTAAGCAACAGGATCCATCCCCCTTAACAAAAAAAAAAAAAAAAACACCAATAGTGATTTATTGCTAATTTCTAATGTTACATTTAGCTACTGAAAACACAATATTCACTAAGCATTATTCAATGGACATATAGGTAAAGCTATCCGCAACCCGAACCTTAGTTTTAACACTGCAGTGTTTTACTGAATATGGTCCTGTTGTACAAGGTATGACCCTATTTTCGTGGTGGTGGTGGTGGTGGTGGTGGTGGTGGTGGTGGTGGTTAGTGTTTAACGTCCCGTCGACAACGAGGTCATTAGAGACGGAGCGCAACCTCGGGTTAGGGAAGGATTGGGAAGGAAATCGGCCGTGCCCTTTCAAAGGAACCATCCCCGCGTTTGCCTGAAACGATTTAGGGAAATCACGGAAAACCTAAATCAGGATGGCTGGAGACGGGATTGAACCGTCGTCCTCCCGAATGCGAGTCCAGAGTCCACTGCGCCACCTCGCTCGGTCTTATTTTCGTCAGTTATTAGGGACCTAGCGCTTAACGTAAGCTCCGTACCACGGTGCAAATTGTCATTTTTCACATACACAAATATTTTTTTCAGAGGTAAAATGAGGCGGAAAGTGACAAAAAAAAAATCGTAGAACCTACTGAGGACCGAACTGGGGGACGTTCGCATTTGTATTTTCAAGAAAGAAAATAAAACCTACTCAGTCCCTTTTTATTTTTACACTCCAACATTAATTGCTTTCAAATTTAATTGCTATTAATTTCGAAGAAACAAGATTCCACCTTCAGGCACTAAATGCGACAATCGACATATGGCATATCGACAACAAACCGCTCATCCAACCATCGGCATAAGCCACAGAGGGGCGGCTTCTGCGTCATTGAGTCGAAATTTTAGTTGGACCTGGCAGTCGAGGTGTTTTTATACTTACCGATGTTTGGATGAGCATTTCCATCGTGCTCAGATGAGACGCTTTCCGGATGTATCGTACACTGATTCTCGCAACTTGCGCCAGAAGAATGAGTCATGCGGCTTCGCAATTGATAGCAATTAAATTTGAAAGCACTGGATAGAGTTGTTTGGCTACAAAAAAGGCGTATCTACAGCATTTGTGTGTTTATTGAAGATTTCCCAACAGATAAAATATTTCTTCTTTTTTGACGTGCATTTGGGACAGCAGTACTTGCTATAGCGATATTTCAGTGTTGTACCTTACTGCCATCTTCAGGGCGAGTCAGTGAAAACGCTCTTAAAAGTATTGTTTTTATCCTCGCTGCCTGGCACTCTGACACCTGGCATTCATTTTAGCATTAACCATTTAACTGATAAGCACTGTGAATTTTCAGACTCGGCGCTTGCAACATCTACATCTAGATGTAGATGTTGCATCTACATAGATACTCTGCAAATCACATTCAGGTGCCTGTCAGAGGGTTCATCGAACCACTTTTATTCCGGTTGCCAACAATGACCACTACCCATACTAACTGCAACGTTTTTATCTTAGACGTATAAATTTTAACCGTGGCGCGTGCGCATTTTACTCTACTGTACTCTTCGCTAGACGACTATGAGGTAAACAGTCGAAATATCGGAAGAGGACGTACTGTTGTTCGAAAAATGACTAAATAAATTATTTTCTGCAGTGAAATGTCAGAAACTGACTTCAACACCAATTTTGTTACTGTGAAAGCTATAGGATTTGGATTTATAATCCGACACTTACCCAAAGAGCCACACTGGTACACTAAATTAACAATGAGCTTTCGTTAAGCAGTGTAGTGATAGTTCACTGTGAACACCGTCTATACACCGATTTTCTAAAAGTTGCTCGTCTTTTGTTTTTGAGCACCGTGACTCATTCCACGTCCCTGGACATTCTCCCTCCTGATGGACCATATGGATCACTACGAATGAATGAAGTGTATCCTGGTATTATTTGTTGATCACTCTGTACTGTGTGTCCGAGAAGAACACATACCTCTACTTCAAATCATTAAATTGTATATTTGAGTACTTTAGTATAAAAACCATGAATCCAACGTATCTGTGTGTGTACCCTCGTGCCTTTCACTGAGATCTATGCGCCTCCATGTCCTTGACATATTGAGCAGCATCTCATAAATTATGATCAAAGCACTTCCTCAACCCTCTTGCGCAATTCTTCATTAGTCTTGTACCCACGTTGAGCCACAAGGGACTTTAACTACCTGTAATGAATTGTGTAGAGTGGTAAGGTCGGCACTTCGTGCTGGCCACTTCAATGTTGTTGGGGATGTTGCTGAATCACGCCCAATCCAGCAGCCTCAAAACTGCTATTCAAATGTGTGAGATTCTTCATGAACAAAGTCTGCTTCGATTCCGTCCTGCTGAAAGCACATGTGATCCATAATTACTTGGTCTTCGAGTTGACTTATTAACCATGGGTGTTATGTGTTCAAATAAGAATTTTCATTCGCTTGCCCTTCAGAAAATTAGCATCCGAACAGGTAACATGATGACACCGCGGCCCTTGTCATGAGACAATAAAACCCTCGCCCCAGATTCTTTAAAGAATCGAACTCCCGTGTATGAAACAGCTTCATACGTCTGACTATTTTACAAATGAACTATCGTATAAAATATTTCAGGTTCAGCATGTAAATAAGGAAAGGTTTGGAATTATCTTTGAAGTTTGTTGGAAACTGCCAAGTGTTATCGTTATCAAACAATGGATGAGTGTAGTCTTGATAATTTTTGCTCTGTTCAACGCAAAAACTAGTTTTTCACGCGTCTCAATGTTTATGACGTCAAATCCCCTTTACTATTTGTCGTACAATGATATAATTTTGCAGATACAGTCAACGTGTAGGTGGATATTGTCTGCAAAACGTGTTGCAAATAGAGTCAGTAGTAAAGAAGTAATAAACTGGAGCATTATGCCCCTTGCTAAACCTTTACTGCATGAAGAGCGAAAATTCAGTAAACGATAAACTTTTCTTCCTTTCACAATTTTATCGATGTCAGGGATAAAAAGTCAGGTAAAGCTTTGAAAGTGTGTGTTGTTTGTTGCATGTCAATAAGTGTTTTCATTCTCAAATAATGGATAAATGGTAAAAGCTTTCTAAAGCCAACATAGCGTAAATATTTCTTTATTTACAACCAACCGGTTTCGACAGACTTTAGGTCTTAAAAAATATAAGGTGCCTTACATGCCGTCTAAGGTTGACTTTCAATGATGAGAACACGTCCGGCTAACGTTAACAGATGTGCTACTGTGCATTTTATTGCATAATGTGTTTATTATGACCTAACTATAATCTGTATGCGGCCAAGTGCACAAGGTGCTTCTTGATTTTAAATGTTTTATTTATGACAAACCTTTATATTACGTGCAACACCTTACCCACCTGACAACTTGGCTTGAGCGCCAACTCGAAATGAACATAATTTATAACATAAATTTTTGGAGACCTGAAATTGACAAAGTCTGTCGAAAGCGGTTCTTTGTAAATACAGAAATATTTATGCGATCTCGGCTTTATAATGTTTTTACCAAGTAAAACAGATCGCTTCTTCTAATTTCTCAGCACGAGAAAATTCCATCACACTGGATGAATACAGTCTGGGTAATTTACGCGCCGTGAGCTGCGCTGCCTCAAGAGATCTGCACAATTTATGATTGTAATACTTGTCTTACTGTGTTAAACCTGTAACTTAAGATTTCTCTCTTAATGAGTAGATTATGACAGCATTTTATATTTGGTCAATAATTACATGAGATACTGAAAATACAATCTGCTGCCACTAGAAGCCGTTAGTAACATAAATGAGGCGAGTTCGTTTCCAACTCTTGCACATAATGAGGATTTTCCTTAGATCACTCCCGTGTGAACTGCGATACATCGCACATTCACCAGAAAATCATACTGCTACGCGAGACACGGAGTTTGGAAATTTCGCCAAAAAATCACGGCAGGCTGCTTCATGACGTCGTCAGGAAATTCATTCACAAACATCGGTCGAAGTTCTTTCCTTTTCACAAACTTTTCTTCATGTGGTCATGCATTCAAGGACATGACACTTTTTAAGTTTAGCTGTTCTCATGCGAATGGATGCCAAGTTATTTCCCCAGATGTAAAAAGTTGAGAGGGGTACTGCAACTTGTCGGACACCCGGTAAATAGCTTGAGACAGAATGAGGACGTTCTTCGATGGAAACTGCGCTTTTAGTCAGCGCGAATGAATAGCGCAGATGGCTGCTGAGAGAGCAGACGCCCCGTAGTCGAAAGCAAGGAAGAAAGGAGGGAAGATTGGGTTTAACGTCCCGTCGACATCGAGGTCATTAGCGACGGAGCACAAGCTCTGAGTGTCTCAAGGATGGGGAAGGAAATCGGTCGTGACCTTTCAATGGAACCATGCAGTCACTAGCCTGGAGCGATTTAGGGAAATCACGGAAGACCTAAATCTAGATGGCCAGACGCGGGTTTGAACCATCGCCCTCGCGAATGCGAGTCCAGTGAAGTAACCACTGCGTCACCTCACTCGGTTAGACGTAGGCATATGAGCCGGAGCTCCCGCGCGCCGCCAGCGTGGCTCGGCTCGGCTCGGCTTAGCGGCTGGATGGGCGCGCCAGATACCGTATCGCTGCCTAAAAGCCTCCTCCCACGCGAGGCGGGGCCAGACAACGCTCTGCCCTGCTCTGCTCTGCTCCACACGCGTTCCCGCACAGCAGTCTGCTCTGTAGTTCCCTGTCTTACACAGCAACACTGTCTGCCAAACTAAGTTTTCGCTGAACGTGCCTCTGTACCACACGCCTTCACACGGTGTTTTACTAACGTAATATTCATTCCCTTAGTTACACCGGAACTAAAGAGATTACCGAACGAAATCACGCAATAATTTCATCGTTGTCATCATACCGCTATTTTAAAATACGACTTTATTAAGCAGTACTGCTTAGTTTAGAGTTCTGCTCAGTCCCAAGTGCATCTAGAGACGCAACACTTCAGAGTTAAATTGAAGTGACAATATGAAAGCATCTACAATTGCACTGGATGTAGCGTTTTCTCAGAAACAGTGTGATTACTTACCACAGATGCAGTATGATCGTCAATTCACACATGTCAAAATACACTGCCTGACCAAAAAAGTGAAGCACTAGAAAGACAAGGTTGGTTGGCAATGTAACTGTATGCGGGCACACACAATCGGGGGGCATGTAAGTGATTAGAGCTGCAATTCTCTGTGACAGGTAGAACGGACAACAGAGTGCATTAGTATTCTGCAAGGTTCGCAGGAGAGCCTCTGTAAAGTTTGGAAGGTAGGAGACGAGGTACTGGCAGAAGTAAAGCTGTGAGGAGGGGGTGTGAGTCGTACTTCGGTAGCTCAGTTGGTAGTGCACTTGTCCGCGAAAGGCAAAGGTCCCGAGTTCGACTCTCGGTCCGGCACACAGTTTTAATCTGCCAGGAAGTGTCATATCAGCGCACACTCCGCTGCAGAGTGAAAATCTCATTCTGCATTAGTATTGTTCGTGCTTATTTTATTTTTTATTTTATTTATATATTTTAATTTGTGGCAAGTACCTATGGGACCAAATTTCTGAGGTCATCGGTCCCTAGGCTTACACACTACATAATCTAACTTAAACTAAATTCCGTTAAGGACAAAAAACACACACACACACACACACACACACACACACACACACACACGAGGGAGGACTCTAACCTCCGATGGGGGGAGCCGCGTGAACCGTGGCAAGGCGCCCTAGAAACGCGGGTACCCCGCGCGGTACTTATTGTTGTCTCCAGGTCTAGTATAGTACATAAGGGGGCAAGAACTGCGTCAGATGTTGAGCGATCGCTGTCAGGGAAACAGACATACCGCGTACTCATATGAGATAGCGTTATCAGCATATGATAGAGTTTGAAAGGAGCCTCATAGTGTACCTCCATTTCGCCAGCTGGTCTAATCGTGCAGCATCCAGATCTGTGAGGTATTCAGGTGCGAGAGTGACCCGATGTGGGGGCTGTGAGCGTAGGCATACTCGTTGCCACGGTTCCAGTCGTCCACGTCTGAGAATCGCACAATTGTGCATCAAACCACATCGCAACCCCTTCACATCTGCGTCCGAGAACAATTAATGGACTCCCTGCAACATTATTCCATCCGGCACCACTGGCCGGACACTAGTACCAGCCGGATCATGGAATTGCCGTCCCATACGGCGTTAACATAACGCCACAAACGACTGCGTTTGGAGTGGTGCCATGACCGGTAAGCAGGGCCTGCAAATGAGTGATGTATTATGTACTCCGATGAATCACTGTTCTGCATACCTGTATGACCATCATGGGTATAAATATGGCATCGACCTGGGGAGAAGTCTGATTTTTGTCACATTCTGGAAAGGCTCAGCTCGGTGTTACCCTGCGGTCACGATGCGGGGAGCCATCATGGTTGACGTCAGGTCACGGTTGGTAGTGATTAAGGAAACTCTGACGCTACCACGGTACGTTACGCACATCCTGCATCTTCATGTGTTACCTCTCATGCGACAGTGCCGTTGTGCCATTTTCAACAGCACAATGCTCGCTCACACATGGAGCGTGTCTCTATGAGCTGTGTGGGTGATTATGTATTCCTGTGGCCAGCAAGATCCCAAGATCTAACATAGCTGTGAAAGGAAGTCACGAAAGAGGTATGCGACCATGCTGAAAATGTGTGCAGTGTGCAAAATGATGAATAGTCGCTGACGAAAAAGTCACTGCATGCAAGCTGACTCATGTTATTATGCGGTTAAAGGCGCTGCAGTCTGGAACCGCAAGGCCGCTACGGTCGCAGGTTCGAATCCTGCCTCGGGCATGGATGTTTGTGATGTCCTTAGGTTAGTTAGGTTTAACTAGTTCTAAGTTCTAGGGGACTAATGACCTCAGCAGTTGAGTCCCATAGTGCTCAGAGCCATTTGAACCATTTGAACTCATGTTATTCCACGCATTTCGGACACAGCTATCGTCAGCTATCCTGCAGCATCATGTTGTACAAAGATATAAAAGTTATATGTTGCAGTAGTAACGATCAGAATCTGCTTATCATCGATGCTACTACAACATGTAACTCTTGTAGCTATGTGCAACGTGATTTTCCAGGATATATGATGATGGCTACGTCCGAAATGCGTAATATTACAATAATAAAGTCAGCTTGCACCCAGGCAATGTCTTTTCCCCAAGCGTCCTATTTAGCGTTTTCCAGATTGGGCATATCCCGGGATGTGTCCGCAATAAGATCTGTGTGGGACCAACTCCACCCCAGTGCCAGTATCCACGATATCAACGGCCCATTACAACAGTCGTAAGCTAGCTTTCCTCATGACAGGATACAACTGCTCTATGAAAACTTTCCCATTTGAATCAGTGCATGCATCGAGGATAGAGGGGGCAACGTCGTACTGGTAAACGGACCCATACTAATGAGATATTTTTAAATTTCACTCGATCTTGTAATCACTGAAATAACTTTATATACTCTCTCAAACCATGAAATAGCATTCCGGTTCCTTCTCTCCTTTTGGGAGCTTTTTTTTTTCATCTTCTTCATAATGTGCCTGGAGAATGGTTGGTTGTTTTATGAAGCTGCAGTAGAAGTGATAAATTTTAAACATCTTTCCTTTCATGTGGGAAATGCTGCTGAGCTAAGGATCAAAACTGTCATCTAATCGAGCAAAGACTCCGAAATGAGTGGTTTTTGTAGAACTGTAGTTTAATGAGTGATTATTGTTTTGTTTATTTAAACCTTCAATTACCAACTCGAAGAAATAAACTTACGTAATTAAATTTGTCCTAGTATCCAGATGCATGTCTGCAGTCCTGGTGCGCAACAAAACTCCCGCGTTACGGCATCGAAGCAGATCGGTAGCACAGCATCGCCCTTGTTAAAGTGGACTATCACGTGGCAATTCATTTTTGCATTTGGAGGGGAATAACGCTACGACGACCTATGCTGACTTAGTCGAATTGTACGGCAACAACGCACCATCATGATCGGGAAGATAATACGCTTGCAATGTGGCCAATGAAGTCTGAATGACGATTAACGAAGTGGTAGACCATCTCTCTGTGAAGAACCAGGAATCACAACAGAAGTGAAGGCACTGGTGCCTGAAGACCAACGTAGCACAGTCGAAGCGATAGTCGAAGTTAAAATCAGTAACTGATTAGTTTTCAACATCTTGCACGACATCTTGAACATGCCAAAGCCCGTAATCCATTGAGTTTCGCAATTGCTCACATTCATTCATAATACCCGCAGATCTGAGATAGCAACAGAATGTTGTAGCGGTGTCAGGCCAATACAGATTACTTTTTTAACATCTCACCTACCTGGGAGTAGTGCATGGTGTATCACTAGGACCCCGGGACACAGGATTAAAGCAAGCGGTGGAAGCATTTGGACTCATCACCATCACAACCACCGCCATCAGCACCACCACCATCGAGCAATGCGATGTTGAGTGGCTTTTGGGATAATCACTGTGTGACCCCAACAGATCATGCTCGTAAAGGAGAAACCATCACCGACGATGTAACGGGAGACTGACAGGACGAAGCGTCGAGTGAAGTTGTGCAAGATGTTGTTCCTTATCCCCGACAATGACGACGCGCTGATTATTTTCGATGTGGAAGGTTTCCTGAACAGCCAAAATGTTGGCTTCTACCACTAAAGTTTCCGTCAAGCCATCCAAATGCGTTGCACTGAAGGGTAAATTATGCGTAGAAGGACTAACACTACTAAGTTTCATGGTCGCAGTTTTTTTTCCGAGGTGATAATTAAAACTGTATGATTACCTCTCTTAGTTTAAACATTTACATACAGACTCCACGAGCCACCATACGGCGCCTGGTGGATGGTGTCCTGTACCATTACCACTCACTCCCTTTCCTGCTCCACTCGCAGATGAGATGAAGGGAAATAGTGTATATATTTCCGTATGAGCGTCTCACGTCCGAAACGTAGGTTGGTGGCAGCAGGGTTGTCCTGTTGTCTTTCGTAAATGCCTGTTTTCTAAACTTTGTCAACAGTGTTTAGCGAAAAGAACGTCGTCTTCCCTCCAGGGATTCCCTTTTGAGTCAAGAAGCATCTTCGTACCTCGCATGTTGA
Source organism: Schistocerca cancellata (assembly GCF_023864275.1). Lineage (NCBI taxonomy): Eukaryota > Metazoa > Arthropoda > Insecta > Orthoptera > Acrididae > Schistocerca > Schistocerca cancellata. The sequence goes on along the minus strand of NC_064631.1, from coordinate 289,161,143 downwards.
TCAAACGCACTACTTACAAATCTAGCAGCACAATGGTTCGATGTCTTTCTATACTACGGCTTGGTAGGGATTCCAGCCGCTAACAATAATCAAGAACACGTCGCCCTTGCGTTCTACGCGTGGCATCCTTTACAGATGAGCTGAATTTTTTAAAACTCGGCCAAGAAACCGATGTCCACCGTTCACCTTCCCTGCCACACTCCTCATATGCTCGTTCCATTTCATATCACTTTGCAGCATTAGGCCCATATACTTAAACGACGAGACTGTGTCAAGCAGGACACTACTAATGCTGTATCCGAACATTACGGGATTGTTCTTCCTACACATCTGCATTAATTTACACTTTTCTACATCAGAGCAAGTTGCCATTCATCAGACTAAATAAAAACTTGTCAAAGTCATCTTGTGTCCTCCAAAGGTCACTTAATTACGACACCTTCGCGAGCACGACAGCATCGTCAGCAAACAGTCGCGATCGCTTTTCACTCCATCCGTCAGATCATTTATTTAGATAGAGAATAGCAGCCTACCTATCACAGTTCCCTGGGGCACTCAGGACGATGCCCTTGTCTCTGATGAACACCCGCCGTCCAGGGTAATGTACTGTGTCCTACTTACGGAAGTCTTGGAGCTATTCCGTCTTCTGGGAATCTACTCCGTATGCTCGGACCTTCGTTAACAGTCTGCAGTGAGGTACGTGTCAAATGCTTTCCGGAAATCTAGGGATATGCAATCAGCCTGATGCTCTTTATCCATGGTTCGCTGGCTCGCTGGGTCTGAATCAGAGGCTGAGACGGTTCTGCGACCGTGTGGGCTGCAGATTCCTCGACTTGCGCCATAGGGTGGTGGGGTTTCGGTTTCCGCTGGATAGGTCAGGAGTCCACTACACACAGCAGGCGGCTACACGGGTAGCAGGGGTTGAGTGGCGTGGACTGGGCGGTTTTTTTAGGTTAGATTGCCTCGGGCAAGTACAGAAAGGGCAACAGCCTCAAAGGGTGCGGGGCGAAGTCAGGACATGCGAGGACCAAGCAGCAATCGGTATTGTAGTTGTAAACTGTCGAAGCTGCATTGGTAAAGTACCGGAACTTCAAGCGCTGATAGAAAGCACCGAAGCTGAAATCGTTATAGGTACGGAAAGCTGGCTGAAGCCAGGGATAAATTCACCGAAATTTTTACAAAGGCACGGACGGTGTTTAGAAAGGATAGATTGCATGCAACCGGTGGTGGCGTGTTTTTCGCTGTTAGTAGTAGTTTATCTTGTAGTGAAGTAGAAGTGGATAGTTCCTGCGAATTATTATGGGTGGAGGTTACACTCAACAACCGAGCTAGGTTAATAATTGGCTCCTTTTACCGACCTCCCGACTCAGCAGCATTAGTGGCAGAAGAACTGAAAGAAAATCTGGAATACATTTCACACAAATTTCCTTAGCATGTTATAGTCTTAGGTGGAGATTTCAATTTACCAGATATAGACTGGGACACTCAGATGTTTAGGGCGGGTGGTAGGGACAGAGCATCGAGTGACATTATACTGAGTGCACATCCGAAAATTACCTCGAGCAATTAAACAGAGAACCGACTCATGGAGATAACATCTTGGACCTACTGATAACAAACAGACCCGAACTTTTCAACTCTGTAAGCGCAGAACAGGGAATCAGTGATCATAAGGCCGTTGCAGCATCCCTGAATATGGAAGTAAATAGGAACATAAAAAAAGGGAGGAAGGTTTATCTGTTTAGCAAGAGTAATAGAAGGCAGATTTCAGACTACCTAACAGCTCAAAACGAAAATTTCTGTTCAGACACTTACAATGTTGAGTGTTTATGGGAAAAGTTCAAGGCAATCGTAAAAAGCGTTTTAGACAGGTACGTGCCGAGTAAAACTGTGAGAGACGGGAGAGCTTCACTGCAAATTTAAACGCAGCCAAAACCTCCCAGACAAACAGAAGCTAAACGATGTCAAAGTTAGCGTAAGGAGGGCTATGCGTGAAGCGTTCAGTGAATTCGAAAGTAAAATTCTATGTATCGATTTGATGGAAAATCCTAGGAAGTTCTGGTCTTATGTTAAATCAGTAAGTGGCTTGAAACAGCATATCCAGACACTCCGGGATGATGATGGCATTGAAACAGAGGATGACACGCGTAAAGCTGAAATACTAAACATCGTTCCAAATGACTGGAAAAGAGCACCGGTAGTCCCAGTTTTCAAGAAGGGTCGTCGAGCAGATGCGCAAAACTATAGGCCTATACCCCTGACATAAATCTGTTGTAGAATTTTAGACCATGTTTTTTTGCTCGCGTATCATGTCATTTCTGGAAACCCAGAATCTACTCTGTAGAAATCAACATGGATTCTGGAAACAGCAATCGTGTGACACCCAACTCGCTTTATTTGTTCATAAGACCCAGAAAATATTAGATACAGGCTCCCAGGTAGATGCCATTTTCCTTGACTTCCTGAAGGCGTTCGATACAGTTCCGCACTGTTGCCTGATAAAGTAAGAGCCTACAGAATATCAGACCAGCTGTGTGGCTGGATTGAAGAGTTTTTAGCAAACAGAACACAGCATGCTGTTCTCAATGAAGAGACGTCTACAGACGTTAAAGTAACCTCTGGCGTGCCACAGGGGAGTGTTATGGGACCATTGCTTTTCAAAATATATATATATAAATGACCTAGTAGATAGTGTCGGAAGTTCCATGCGGCTTTTCGCGGGTGATGCTGTAGTATACAAAGAAGTTGCAGCATTAGAAAATTGCAGCGAAATGCAGGAAGATCTGCAGCGGATAGGCACTTGGTGCAGGGAGTGGCAACTGACCCTTAACATAGACAAATGCAATGTATTGAGAATACATAGAAAGAAGGATCCTTTATTGTATGATTATATGATAGAGGAACAAACACTGGTAGCAGTTACTTCTGTAAAATATCTGGGAGTGTGCGTGCGGAACGATTTGAAGTGGAATGATCATATAAAATTAATTGTTGGTAAGGCGGGTACCAGGCAGAGATTCATTGGGAGAGTCCTTAGAAAATGTAGTCCATCGACAAAGGAGGTGGCTTACAAAACACTCGTTCGACCTATACTTTAGTATTGCTCGTCAGTGTGCGATCCGTACCAGGTCGGGTTGACGGAGGAGATAGAGAAGATCCAAAGAAGAGCGGCTCGTTTCGTCACAGGGTTATTTGGTAACCGTGATAGCGTTACGGAGATGTTTAGCAAACTCAAGTGGCAGAGTCTGCAAGAGGCGCTCTGCATCGCGGTGTAGCTTGCTGTCCAGGTTTCGAGAGGGTGCGTTTCTAGATGAGGTATCGGATATGTTGCTTCCCCCTACTTATACCTCCCGAGGAGATCACGAATGTAAAATTAGAGAGATTCGAGCGCGCACGGAGGCTTTCCGGCAGTCGTTCTTCCCGCGAACCATACGCGACTGGAACAGGAAAGGGGGGTGATGACAGTGGCACGCAAGTGCCCTCCGCGACACACGGTTGGGTGGCTTGCGGAGTGTAGATGTAGATGTAGAGATGTAGAAATCATGCGAGAACAGGGCAAGCTGAGTAGCGCTCGAGCGAAGCTTTCTAAATCTGACTTGATTCGTGGACATCGGCTTTCTTGTCTCAAGGAAATTTATTGTGTTCGAACTTAGAACATGCTCAATAATTCTTTACTAAACCGATGTTAAGTGTGTAAGTGAACAGGACGGCTAGTTTTAACAGGCGACCCCCGCGTCCACGCGAGAGCAAAGAGCCGCAGTAGGCGAGTGGCCGGCGCAGACGCGGCGCAACTCTACTGAGAGTAATGCCTGCCGTGCCGCCCGCAGCTGCGTGTCCTTGGCGGGTGGCACGCCCCACGCATATCGATGCGGCCGCGCTACCGCCGCTGCCACCACTGCACCTGTTCCAGCGTGCGTGCCCGCCTGACCGGGTCAAACGGCTGCGCTTCTCGCTCACCACCACGACGTCGACATCCAGCCGTAAAAGAGGCATTTATTTGAACAGGACAAAAAGCGCCTCCAAGCGAAACAACCCGTGCCAAACACAATTTGCTCTTCTTTTTTCTTGTTTAGGGGCAGCAGCATAACATACCTGATAATGACACGATTATCTGAATAGATACACCAAAATAGCTGCTTATGAAAACTAATCTTTATTTACAACAGACTGTTTCGGAATTTATCGCCATTGTCAAATACGTCTAGACTGATGTGACGTCCACATCACGTCGTTAGTGAACTGTCTTATAACTGCTACTTTTTTAATAAGATGGTAAATGACGTAATATATTGGGAATAAAACGTTAATTACCGTGAGACGGTAATTTGACAGTTCCACTGTTACGATACTCTATGTTTACCATCTTATTAAAACAGTGACAGTTATAAGACAGTTCAATAACGACGTAATATGGAGGTTACATCAGTCTATACGTACTTGACAATGGCGATAAATGTCGAAACAGTCAATCGTAAAAAAAGACTGGATTTGTAAGCAGCTATTTTTGTGCATCTACTCAAATAATCTTGTCTTTATCAATTTGCTCTATTCGAACGCGGTATCTCGCGAACAACATATACAGGTCAAAAGGTAGGTTCAGTTTCCCTAAGCCCCCGAAAGTCGTTCAACAATTGGTTCAATTGGCTCTGAGCACTATGGGACTTAACTTCTGAGGTCATCAGTCCCCTAGAACTGAGAACTAATTAAACCTAACTAACCTAAGGACATCACTCACATCCATGCCCGAGGCAGGATTCGAACCTGCGACCGTAGCGGTCACGCGGTTCCAAACTGAAGCGCCCAGAACCGCACGGCCACACCGGCCGGCAGTCGTTCAACACTATACCACATAATACTAATAAGTAAGGTTCGATCGAGATTGTATTTTTAGTCTCAGTGGCCACGACACCAGAATCGAATCTCTGTCTCTGCTGAGATTTTAAGGAATATGAGCAATATTGCGAAAGATGTCTCAGTTTCTCAAAAAATAGCTTGGATAAAAATATAGTAAAATTAAACATAATTAATCAAGTTTGAAAAAAATCTTTTTAATAATTTGTATGCTTACTCCCGTAATAATTCTAATAATGGAGATCAAACAATGTAATGCTTTAGAACTCAAACAATTTTTCGGCGTTCTCTCTATTGCAACGTTTTAGGCGAAATGAAAGCTATGCGATAATGCTGTGGCGCTAGGAAGTGCACAACCACAAAAACAAAGGCATAGCCCTCCTGCTGTCAAAGTACCATAAAACCGACAACCGTTATTTGACTACACTAGCTGATATTAGATAAGAAGCCAATCTATGTGATGTCCCTGATCTGTTATTCAGATGACGTCCAATGACTACTCCATATTCGAAGTCATTGAGCTCTACTGACCGACACATTTTGCCGTTACTGCCTCTGTGGTGTACTCAGATACCGCACAAGAAGAATGCGACAGTTGGTACCAGAAGCACCGTGGACGTCCATCCGCACCAGGAACATCGCTAAGCGAAAAACCAATCACGCCCCTGGAGCGGCAACGCTACAAGGAAGAGATATGCGCGCTTAAGCAACCGTGCACGAGCGGAAGTTTTAAGACAGTCCGAGTATTGCTAGAAAATTCCTGCAGAACGTTCGTCGAGTCTTCAAGTTTTCTAGTAGTCGAATGACTTAGAAAAAGTGGCCGATAGACAGTTGTTAGTTTTCAGTAGAAACAGAACAGAGAATAGAATTACCGTGTAGGGACAGAGACCGCCTGCCTAGAGATTTAAACTGAGTACTGTTAGTTTGAAACTGTTCTTAGAATAGAACGTCAAGACAGAAGATTAGTTTTCTTCTGGCTTTAGTTCAGACAACATTTAATTTGTGTTCATGGAACTGTAGTCAACGTAGGGCAATGGGCTAAACCTTCGTTTTACAATTTCTGTAACAAGCAAGTTGAGTACTATATTTTACTATTCTGGGTTCCTTTCAGTGTGTGTGTGTGTGTGTGTGTGTGTGTGTGTGTGTGTGTGTGTGTGTGTGTGTGTGTGCTGCCCTGGATCCCACGTATCCGTCCTACCACGACACCTTAATTAGACTTTCCAGTGGCAGCGAGATTTTCAAAAGTGGACGCCCCCAGTCCACTACAGCTTCTCTGCCGACAACAAAATACTCACCACCTCTGTTTATACTGGCGGGTCCGCGTCACGTCACGACTAGTGGTGAATTCCGCATTACACAGGAATGTTCGGATACTTCTGATCGGAGTGAATTATTTCCTTTAATAAACATATTTTTAAGCCGTAACTTGTAAGAAAATTTTCGATCACAACCGTCCTGCTTCTACCTCGCACCATGCTTTCAGAAGTCTTATTCTCAATCACGAAAATAATCCTAATTCCCGTACGTGCAAGAATAATAGACGTGAGTACACATCTTAACGTCGGCTCACGACTGCTGCTAGAAACAATCTCTCGCGCTCGACTGAGCTCCCAACACTATGTGCACAAAGTCCCTTACTGTGTCCAGAAAGGTGGTTTTACTTGTTTGCGCTATTCGCTGACGCCGTTGCCTGACGCGGCTCTTTCCCTTATAGATAACGGAGCCAGAAGCGAAAACGGTAAACTTACAGTTTCCGCCCTATGCTCTATAAGAACGCTAGAGCTTTCCATGGTCGGTAATTAATTTGTTTGTCATTTTTCCCACTTTGCTCTATTACATCCCTCAGATCCGTAAAACGTTTTCCTCTCCCTCAGGGTTCTTATCTCAGTCTTGCTTCCATCGTGTAGCGCTGCAATACACACCAATACGCTTTCGAAAGTGTAAAGGTAGCCGTCGTATAAAGGTTCAGGACCACTATTAAAATTGTCGTCCCGACTTCCGCCCCCCCTTTCCCTCTCCACACTTCCAACGTCCTACAAATGCGTAATATTTTAATAATAATAATGATAATAAAAGTAAAATATATACAGTGATTTACTATATACTAATAACAATTTGTTTAGATAGTTCTAGCCAAAATTTCAGTACACTGCAATTCAGATAAATATAACGTTTTAAAAGCATTCTAACAAATATCTTACACCTGTCATGCAAATGGTAACGAAAAAATATGAGACTTAAGTAATTCACATGATACAAAGTGATTTTTTCCACTTTCCTCCACTGCATCAATTCCCCAAATATCACAAAACCTCTCACTATGCGTCGATTGTTCTTCCCTCACTTCGTTCAATCTCATTACGACCTCTTAGTTGTGATCACACTCCACTCTTTATCGTATTAATCTACCACTCCTTCGTCAGATGTATTTAAACGCAGATGTCTTGCCTTACTCAACTTCCCGTGCCTTGCCGGTTCTAGCTTTGGACTCGCGAACTGTGTTGGATTTGTTGTTGGCTGTGCAGTAGGTACGGCCAGCGTGCGATCTGGCGCCTTTAGCAGGTTCCATCATTGTTTTCTGCAAGCAGTGAGGCTAGCCCGGGAGAGAGCAACTGCAAAGTATACTATGCTAAACACAGCTTGTAATTTGCTAGGTTTCCTTGGCATTGTCGAAACTCGTAGTTTTCATACTATGTCCTTTCTTCAGAGACCGGCGTCCATCAGTAGAGAACCCGCTTGACTGTTGTGTGTAGCGGGTTGCATACGCCAACATATTCAGGCGATTCTCACACCCCGGCACACAGCAGTCGTCTGCTCATACAAGCGAAGAATACACACGACGGCTCACCGATATTGCTCGCCTTTCGCACGGTTGTTGTACATATCTAGCTATAACGACAGCTGACTTAACACTATGTACGTCCCAAGCGTTGTCGAGAACTGAAGGTCGGGAGCTTCACGTGGCTATTGACCAACAGACGAGATCGCCAGCCGTTCAGCAGCAGCCTTAGTGCAACCGGCAAAGGCGGCGGGCGGACTAGAGGTCTGCCCGTGCTGCTCTTGAATCGCGTAATTTTATTTTATTTTCTAATCATCCAATAAACACTTGTATCGCTACAAGGAATCACTTTTCTTAGCACAGGAAAAATAACATTAATTATAATCACTGTTGTGGCAAAGTATAATCCAGATATAATTTTCAGTCGGGATGAAAATTGCATTTACCTACCGACATACTGACGTGCTTTTCGCAAACACAGCGTGCATTACTCAAAGTACGTATATTTCGGTAAGACATCAATGCAGTATGTGCATGAACCTATTGATAAATAAATGTCACGATTCCTTGTTACACCACGATTCAAAAGTGACCACTGTAACTGATAATACATTTAGCCCTCTTTGAGACAAGGTGGTCAATGTCTTCATAGAGTCTATGGTCTACATGACTACTTCACAATTCACACTTACGTGATTTGTACAAGTTTCAGAGAACCACTTTCAGACTGTTTCTCGACCAGTTTGATTTTCTTGATTGTAATCCCTAGGTATTTAAGTGAATCGACAACCAGAAATCTATTTGATTTATCGTCCGAATCATATTTAACAGATTTTTTTTCCGTATTTATGAGGAGAGTCTCACTCAGACTGCCGTCACCTTAGTGGAGCCACCCCGGTATTCGTTGAGTTATCTGAGGAAGGTACAGGACATCTAAATCTGGAAGGCCAGAGGGAGAGCAACACTGCCCATCCCGAACGTGAATCGTGTGCCGTCACTGCTGCACTTCCTCGCCCCGTTTTACTGTTAGTCTCAAATAAGAACCCATTCCCAAAACTGAAACAGTTTGGTCTGAAACGAACTGTGTCACAAAATCAGATGTGTAGCGTATGCGTTTCAAACGACGGAAGACTAACTGAAATCAACGCCTGTAAAACAAACGTTAGGGGTCTTCCATATCTTATCCAACATGACCGCTCCTTAGTTGTCACAAAGCGATACTAATGTTTTGAGATGGATAGTGCGAGTGACGAAACTGAATGAGTAGTAAATCTCATTCTCTCTGAGGGTTTCGTTGGGCAGGCTGCCAATGGCGGGGGGAGGGAGGGGGGGGGCAGGTGGTGGCGGTTGCAGATCGTGGGAAAGAATGATGGTTTGGACCCTAAATCGCTGCCGGCCGCTGTGGCCGAGCGGTTCTAGGCGCTTCCGTCCGGAACCGCGCTGCTGATACTGTCGCAGGTTCGAATCCTGCCTCGGGGATGGATGTGTGTGATGTGCTTAGGTTAGTTAGGTTTAAGTAGTTCTAAGTCTAGGGGACTGATGAACTCAGATGTTAAGTCCCATAGTGCTTAGAGCCATTTGATCCTAAATCGCTACAGCAGCAATAAAGGATAAAAGCAACAACGCTACAGAGAGAGAGAGAGAGAGAGAGAGAGAGAGAGAGAGAAAGGGGGGGTGAAGCATGTAGAAGGCACTGATAATGCGGTTACAGAACCAGTTTACGAGGTTTTTGAGCGTGGATGATCAGCAAAAAAGGGGAGGGGCGGGCGTGCTGGTAAAAATGGCAGTGTGAATTACTACTTGCAGCTTATGGCAGTGAGACGTGGACTTTTACTGCGAGAACAATCCAAAAAATCAGGTGTTCAGCAAACAACCGACAGATGCATGTTCGGAATTATTACTGGAATGCAAGACGTATTAATGTCTAATGAAATGGAAGTTGGTGGGGTATGTTTTTTTTGGACGATTTGTTGGGGATAGGCGGTTAAGGGACTAAACACCAAGTCATCAGCCACTCTCCCTGCCTACCATGAATTAGTAACGGAAGCCAGGAATATGACCGAGTTGTGATGGTACGTAGGACTGGTAAAATCAAGACACTGAAAGTACTGCTGGTGCCACAGACAAGAAATAACTGCACGAGTGGTAGAGGTATAAGGGTCGCACACCACCCTAGGAGGGGCTAATCTGTGTCCGATCGTCCCGCGGATCCGATGTACGGATAAGATAATACGGGAATAAATAATTCCTTGGAACTAGGGAGAAAAGATCTGTAATATTAAAAGTGAAAAGGTTGAAAACGTTATGGACGTCAGTAGGACCGAAAATACTAGAATGCGAGAGAAATAATCTGGCCGGGAAGTGTGCGGGCAGCATGTGGTGGGAGGCACACCTCCCACACCCCATCCCCAATCAGTTAATCTCAAAGTGCTGGAGATGGCAATAGAACCTACTCTCAAGGAGGAAGCATAAAAAAACTGTTCAACTGTTCTTTCGTCAAGTAATATAAAACATAAGGAATTTTTTAGGACTTGCTTTCATCGGTCTGCTATATGAAGAGGCACTCTTAAAAAAGAAAAAAATACGATCAGGCATAAAAAAAGGGTTAACTGTGTCCGAAAGTGATTAAAACTAAGTGAACGAGGGCTCACTGGGGTGGCGGTCCCCTGGGCCTAATATTCATCAGGAGACCTGGGGTGGGACACGCAGCAAGGCTAATGGATACTAGATACGAAGCTGAAAATATCAAATTTCTAAACACTAACAATACCATTCCGGGGGATTCAGCTGCCCCTGCTTATGGTCTTATGCATCCTAAAACGCCTTCAAATACCGCGCACAACATTTTAAGTTTCTCTCACTTGTTGCACAGAAGCTATAAGCCCTACGGGGAAAAATGAACAGAATTAATAGGAAATTGAATGTAGTTTACTTTTGTACTGGGATACATCTTCGCTAGAGAGCGCTGTTTTCGAATTATTTAAGAAAAACGTACAAAAGGGACCTTCAAATACGTTTTTCTTGAAGAACTCGAAAACAGGCCTCCAACGAAAACGTATCCCAGTACAAAATTTAACTACATTCAATTTCCTACAAAAAGGTCTTGTTCAATTTTTTTGTAGGAAAAATAATGTGTACTTAGCGAGCGAGAGAATATGAAATATCGCGCGTGGTTTTTGAAGGCATTGCGCGTTACATGAAACTCACAGCTAAATCACCTTTTATATACAGTAATTTAATTATACCACTGTACTACAAGTGTACAAGAGCTGTTGCAGGCACCCACGAGCGTAGATACAGGAAACGTCGGTACAACAGTCGTAAACTGTCGTAGCTGTGTTGGGAAAGTACCAGAGCTCCGAGCTCTAATAGAAAGTACGGATGCTCAAATCATTAAAGGCACTGAAAGCTGGCTAAAGCCGAAGGTAAGATCAGCCGAAATTTTTGCGAAGAACCTAACGGTGTTCCGAAAGCATAGGCTAAACACAATTGGCGATGGTGTGTTCACCGCAGCTAGTGATCGTGCGGTAGCGTTCTCGCTTCCCATGCCCGGGTTCGATTCCCGGCGGGGTCAGGGATTTTCTCTGTCTCGTGATGACTGGGTGTTGTGTGCTGTCCTTAGGTTAGTTAGGTTTAAGTAGTTCTAAGTTTTAGGGGACTGATGACCATAGATGTTAAGTCCCATAGTGCTCAGAGCCATTTGAACCATTTGATGGAGTGTTCGTTGCAGTTAGAAGTACTTCGTCTTGCCTCGAAATTGAAGTTGATGGTTCCTGTGAGTTATTATGGGCAGAGGTCATTGTTGGCAACCGGAATAAAATAATATTTGGATCCTTTTACGGACATCACAACTGCTGAAAGCTTCAAATATAATTTGAGTTTAATTTCAAACACGTACCCGACATACAATTATAGTTGGTGGTGACTTTAATTTACCCTCGATATGTTCGCGAAAATAGATGTTTAAATCCGGAGGTACGCATAAAAGATCTTCCGAAATTGCGCTAACGCAGTCTCTGAAAATTATTTCGAGCAGTTAGTTCATGAGCCCACACGAATAGTAACGTCTGTGAAAACACACTTGACCTCTTAGCAACAAATAATCTTGAGTTAATAAGAAGCATCAGAACGGATACACAAAACGGGCCAGAACACTGTTGCAGAAACAACGAAAAAAGCATACCAAATTTAAACGCAAAACCTCCAAGAATGGCGATCTTTTACAAAAGCTCGAAATTTAGCGCGGACATCAACGCAAGAGGCTTATAATAGTTACCACAACGAAACTTTGTCTCGAAATCTGGCAAAAAATCCAAAAAGATTCTGGTCGCATGTAAAGTAAGCAAGCGGCAGTATCAATGCCTTCTCTGCGCGATAGCAATGGAAATACTATCGACGACAGTGCTGCCAAAGCAGAGTTACTAAACAAAGCCTTCCAAAATTCCTTCACCAACAAAGACAAAGTAGATAGTCCAGAATTAGAATCAAGAACAGCTGTTAACATGAGTAACTTAGAAGTAAACATCCTCGTAATGGTGAAACAGACCATTTAATAAAAGCAAGTCCTCCGGTCCAGACTACATACCAATTAGGTTCCTCTCAGAGTATGATGATGCAATCGCTCCATACTTAACTATCATACACAACCGCTCGCTCGACGAAAGATCCGTACCCAAAGACGGGAAAGTTGCACAGGTCACACCAATATCCAAGAAAGGTAGTAGGAATAATCCAGTAAATTACAGGCCCATACCATTAATGTCGATACGCAGCAGAATTTTTGAACATATGTTGTGTTTGAAATGGTTCAAATGGCTCTGAGCACTATGGGACTTAACATCTATGGTCATCAGTCCCCTAGAACTTAGAACTACTTAAACCTAACTAACCTAAGGACAGCACACAACACCCAGCCATCACGAGGCAGAGAAAATCCCTGACCCCGCCGGGAATCGAACCCGGGAACCCGGGCGTGGGAAGTGAGAACGCTATCGCACGACCACGAGATGCGGGCTGTTGTTGTGTTTGAACATTATGAATTACCTCGAAGAAAACAGTATATTCACACACAGTCAACACTGATAATGAAAACATCGTTCTTGTGAAACGCAACTAGCTCTTTTTTCACATGAAGTGTTGAGTGCTATTGACAAGGGATTTCAGTTCGATTCCGTATTTCTGGATTCCCGGAAGGCTTTTGACAAATGGCTCTGAGCACTATGCGACTCAACTTCTTAGGTCATCAGTCGCCTAGAACTTAGAACTAATTAAACCTAACTAACCTAAGGACATCACACATCCATGCCCGAGGCAGGATTCGAACCTGCGACCGTAGCGGTCACGCGGTTCCAGACTGAAGCGCCTTTAACCGCACGGCCACACCGGCCGGCAAGGCTTTTGACGCTGTAGCACACAAGCGGCTCGTAGTGAAATTGCGTGCTTATGGAATATCGTCTCAGTCATGTGACTGGATTTGTTACTTCCTGTCAGAGAGGTCACAGTTCGTAGTAATTGACGGAAAGTCATCGAGTAAAACAGAAGTGATTTCTGGCGTTCCTCAAGATAGTGTTATAGGCCCTTTGCTGTTCCTTATCTACATAAACGATATAGCAAACAATGTGAGCAGCTGTCTTAGGTTGTTTGCAGATGATGCTGTCGTTTACCGTTTCGTAAAGTCTTCAGAAGATCGAAACAAATTGCCACACGATTTAGAAACGATTTGTGTATGGTGCAAAAATTGGCAATTGACCCTAAATAACGAAAAATATGAGGTCATCCACTTGAGTGCTAAAAGGAATCTGTTAAACTTTGGTTGCTCGATAAATCAGTCAAGTCTAAAGGCCGTAAATTCAACCAAACGAATTACAATTGTGAACAACTTAAATTGAAAAGAACACATAGAAAATGTTGTGGGGAAGGCTAATCAAAGACTGCGTTTTACTGGCAGAACATTTAGAAAATGCAACAGATCTACTAAATAGACTGCCTACTCTACGTTTGTCCGTCCTATTTTAGAATACTGCTGCGCGGTGTGGGATCCGTACCAGATAAAATTAACGGAGTACTTCGAGAAAGTTCCAAGAAGAGCAGCACGTTTTGTATATGGGAGAGAGTGTCATTGACATGATACAGGATTTAGGGTGGACATAATTAAAACAAAGACGTTTTTGTGTGCGGCGGAATCTTCTCGTGAAATTTCAATCATCAACTTTCTCCTCCGAATGCAAAACTATTTTGCTGACGCCAAACTATATAGGGAGAAACTATCGTCACAATAAAATAAGGGAAACCAGAGTTCGCACGGAAAGACATAGGTGTTCCATTTCTTTTCCGCGCGCTGCTCGATATTGGAATAATAGAGAATTATTGTGAAGCTGGTTCGATGAACACTCTGCCATGCACTTAAGTGTGATTTGCAGAGTATACGTGTAGATGTAGGTCAAGTAAATTGATTGCCTCAATAAAAAAGGAAGGAAATGGAGACCACGATATAAGTAAATACCGAGGAGACAACCTAAAGTAAGGTGTCTAAATGGCATTAGGAAACATACGAGCAACACGGATGCGAGCAGCTTAGCACCCACTCGGATAGCCGCCCGCGTTATGCTTTCGGGATTCGAGGAGGCGCTAGCTCCTGAGCGAATCTGCCTGACGGCAGAATGACGAAGGCAGGGGTGCTGACCAGCCTCGATGTGGTTTCCCTTATCTCACTAGGTACATACCAGGCTGCTATCCACGGGGGCGGGTGGGGGTGGGGATGACAGGACGGGGAAGAACATCGCGCCACCTCTACCGCTAGCACTGCCAAATCCAACAATTCACATGTTGACCACGTACGATATGGCGTAAAGGACAGTAAAAAGAAGGAGAATGTTGAAGAAGACGGATGACAGTAGCTTTAGCCCGCAATGATGTCTCTTGGCTACAGCGATCTCGTATTTCTGCCATACAGAATTAGTGACTCATGGAGAAAACCTTGTCAAGAATGAACCGACTCATTCTGCAGGAACGAAGCTACTCACGAACGCCTCGAGGTTGCGATAGATGACGACGTACTGTTGCGAAGTAATCCGATCGTGCGAGAATCCAAGTTTGTACGAGGCATGCTCTGTGCTAGAGCTAACAAGTAGGCGTATTAGATTGGAAAGGACGGTTAGAGTTTAGCGAATTATGAATTAAAAATACGGACACTTTGTAATATCCTATAGTACTTATTACTTAACCTGTTTTCGGCCGTTAGTCATTATCAGGTCGAATATAAATATGTGGCAATGAAACTTTTAAGATCAAACATTTTAAACTAGATGTGGCCAAAGTCTTTCAGCTTACTGCTAAAGAAGATGATTATCAATATCCGATATAATTTTACAGTGAGAGGAATTATTCCGATAAAGATGTGAAGTACAAGCTATTTAGCTTATATATTTTATCTGACACAGTTAGTTAATGAATTACGTGCTAAATCACAAGGACCGTTCAGAGTACAGATTTTAATTCATCTCAGTTTAGTTTTATATGGAACAATGACAGCACGTAATTTAGAATCTTTAATCTCACAAAATTCACAACCGCACAAATTAACCTTTGTGCCTGATAATGACCTAACAGCCGAAACCCGGTTAGCTAAATAATAAATATTGTATAATATTACACAAATGTGTGTTTTTCATTCATAATGTACAAAATGTTAAACTAACAAGCGGCGGAACAGTCATTTAAAGTTTCGCGACTTCTCGACGTTAATACAGCCTAAGCGCTAGCTCAACGACACGATGAGGACGGGGAAGGACGAGGCAATGGTACATCGGTGTTTTTAAGGTACAAGCCACGAATTTGCATAAAGCGATGTAGAAAAATTCATGGGAAAGACGTGACTTGGATTGTATCTGTGATCCCCCTGAATACCACACCAGAACACTAACCAAAGTGACACTTGCTGCTCTGTAGCATTAGGAATATAGGCATTGTGGAGAGCATTGTTTGTTTGATAGTTTTAGACACAGCGTCTAAAGGATTACAGCAACTGATCGTACAACAATCCAGGTCGCTTTCTATGTATATGTTGTGATTCTGTTAGATTAAGAAACGCTCATTAGACTAACTGCCAAAAAGAAGAATGAACATGCTACAATTTCCAAAATGAGGTGGTGTCGTTGGCAGCATTGATGAAGCAATACCGTACCCGTCAGCTGTGTAAAGTATACAGATTGTGGCTATGTCAACTAAGCACTGTTGGTGAAACAAGGAATGTAGATGGCTCCGTTCCATACTACACTCTAAGAAGAAGAAGAAGAAGAAGAAGAAGAAGAAGAAGAAATAAAGAACGACGCACCACGAAAAAATTATCAAAAAGTGACGGAAATCGGTAGACGTGATGTACATGTCCGGAGAGATTAATTACTACAATTTCAGAAAAATTGGATGATTTATTGAAGAGAAAGAGTTTCACAAACTGGGCAAGCCAATAATGCGTTGGTCAACCCCTGACCCTTATGCAAGCATTTACTGATGTTGGATGTCCTCCTCAAGAGTTTGATGTCCTCCTCAAGGATATCGTGCAAAATTCTGTCCAACTGGCGCGTTAGATTGTCAAAATCCTAAGCTGGTTGGAGGGTCCTGCACATAATGCTCCAAGCGTTCTCAATTGAGGAGAGATCCGGCGACAATGCTGGCCAAGGTAGGGTTTGGCAAGCACGAAGACGCAGTAGAAACTCCCGCCGTCTGCGGGTGGGCATTATTTCGCTGAAATGTAAGCCCAGGATGGATTCTCACGAAGAACAACAAAACGAGGCGTCGAATATCATCGACGTACCGCTGTGCTGTAAGGATGCGGTGGATGACAGCTAGAAGGGTCCTGGTATGAAAAGAAAGGCAGCCCAGACCATCACTTCTGGTTGGCGGGCCGTAAGGCGAGCGTCAGTCAGGTTGGTATCCCATCGCTGTCTACGGCATCACCAGACACTTCTTCGCTGGTCATCGGGGCTTAGTTCGAAGTGGGACTCATCACTGAAGGCAGTATCGGAACTGATGATGATGATTGGTTTGTAGGGCGCTCAACTGCGCGGTTAAGCGCCCGTTCAAATTCCCAACCTTTGCTCAGTCCAATCTCGCCACTTTGATGAATGATGATGAAATGATGAGGGCAACACAAACACCCAGTCATCTCGAGGCAGTCTAAATCCCTGACACCGCAGGAAATCGAACCCGGGACCCCATGCTTGGGATGCGAGAACGCTACCGCGAGACCACGAGTTGCGGACGTATCGAAACTGGATGTCCACGGAGTAGCGATAGATGCTCTTTTCAGATGAAACACAATTTATGCTCTATTGGAAAGATGGCCGATGGCGCATACGGTGTGAAACGTCTGAAAGTAAACACCCTACAGGCGTTATGGCTTAGTGAGTGTTTCAGTGGAATTCCCTGGGTGATCTCGCCATTCTGGAATGCACAGTGGATCCATGCTTGGTGACCATGTCCACCACTACATGTAGTTTCTTTTTCCTCAATGGCATCCACCAGCAGGACAATGCAATGTCCCACAGCTCACAATGTACGTGCGTGGCTCGACGAGCGTCAGGACGCATTTACCGTACCCTCTGGTCACCAAACTCCCCGGATTTATGCACAGTCGAGAATCTGTGAGGCCACCTTGAGCAGGCTGTTCACGCCATGGATACACAAATGATAAACCTAGCGCGGCTTGCACTGCACTGAAGTCAGCATGGCTCCACATCCCCATATGTAGCTTCCAGAACCTCATTGACACTCTTCCTGCACATGTCACAGTGGTCCGGGTGGCAAAAGGCAGTTATTCAGGCTTTTGGCAGGTCGTCACGTTAATGTGATTGGACAGTGTGTATAACCTGCAGTATTCTTGTGTAACAACACGTTTCAAAACCTTCTGTTCTATTCTTAGGTGGGCTGTGTATCGTTCGTACAAGACTACCGTCCACGCAAATATCCAACATTTAAAATTGGTACTAGACGTTAACAAATTCCTCTATTTCAGAACTGCCACTCTGCACTTTCTATCTTCCCTATCCCTTCCATCATAAGTTATTTTACTGCCAATCTAACGAAACTCTTCTACAACTTTCAGTATCTGATTTCCTAATCTAATTCCCTCAGACCGACCGCCTGATGCAAATCCACAGAATTCCAATATCTTCTTGTCTCTCTTCTTCAAGATTCGCCCACAGGATTAGAATGTAATCGGCACACCTCAAAGTTTTTGTTTCTTCTCCCTTAACTTTAATTCTCTTTTAAAATTTATCCTTGGTTTCCTTTACTGCTTGCTCAATATACAGATTGAATCACACAGGTTGCCACCCTGTCTCACTCCCTTCCCAACTACCACCTCCCTTTTTTATGTCCTCTGACTGTTACAACTGCAGTCTGAATTTTGTACGTGCTGTAGATGTCCTTTCGCTCCTTGTATTTTATCTCTGCTACATTCAAAATTTCCACAAGTGCGTAAGTTTCAGAATTCATTACTGCAACGGTGAATGTCTCATGGCAAGAGGCTTCGCTGAGGCATGTACGAATTTCGTAATAGAAGACGTCGTCGTTTTCTGTCAACCATTCTCACAGAAGGCAAAGCCTACAAACGAACTTTGTCCCCATCGCATGTTGGAAGGGAATTCGTTGACGACACATGCAAGCACTGGTGATGAGGTCACGCTCAAATTAACTTTAGGCGTGGCGTTGGGAAGCTAATGCTGCAGGGATTCTGCATTTTTATCCTTTCTCTCTGACAGGTTATATTTTTATGCGACCATTTTGCTTACACCTTGTTACAAGGCTGGTAGTGATACACCATTCCTTGTACACACATTGGACAGCCAACAACTAGGGCACCGTTTTTCACTGCATGTTGATGGACACGTCCAAAGGCGATAGCTTCTTTCTGCTGTTATATCACATATTCACGCCAAACCGTCTCGCTGCGCTGATTCCACACCACACAACCCACTGACAAATACACAGACTACTGGGCTGCCATGACTGAAACCAGCGGTGGAGCGTCATATGGCCGCCTGATACAGGTTCTACACCGTTTCCGGCGCACTAAGGCAGGCTAGGTTGCTGTTTTATGGGGGGTGATTAATACAATGTGTATCAAAAAGAATCATCCGATTTAAAAAAAATCATAACTTTTGTGTTATTTGAGATATGTACTGTTAGAACAGCAAATTCAAGAGTTTTACATGGTTCCCGCTAGGTAGCAGTGTATGCTCACTTCAGTTCTAGTAAAAATGGTGTCGGCAAAAAGCGTTTTGTGTTTTTCGTTTTGCGCAGTGCGGGTCAGTAGTAACTGTTCAGCGTGACTGTTGTACTAGGTACGGTGTGGATCATCCTATAGCACAGAGCATTAGACGATGGCACGAGGAGTTCCGATAAACAGGTTGTTTGTGTAAAGGCAAATCGCCCGGCCGTCCGCGAGTGTCTGACACAGACGTCGAACGCATCCGCCATACTTTCACAAGGAGTCCGCTGAAATCCGTTCGCCGCGCAGCTCGACAGCTCAACATGTCCTCGATGTCCGTCTGGCGTGTGTTGTGTCGACGTTTACACATGAACCATACAAAATTCAGCTACAGCAAGCTCTTCGTCAAGGTGACGAACAGCAACGTGTGGAGTTCTGGAATTTCGTTCTTGGCAAGATGGAGGATGACAGTTTTCTTCCACGCTTAGTGTTCACCGACAATGCAACATTCCACTTAAATCGAAAGTGAAGTCATAATGTGACGATATGGGTACGAAACAACCACATGAAGTTGTACAACCATGAGAGGTATTCTCCAAAATTTAATGGGCCTTGCGCAGTTTCTTTGTCGAGAACACTGTTACAGGAAGCAAATATCTCGATATGCTTGAGAACTTTCTTTTCCCACAGTTGGAGAATGATTCGAACGGCTTCGTTTACCAACATGACGGGCCACCCCCACACTGGCGTCTTGAAGTGCGGGAATTTTTAAATCAAAGGATTACTGGACGATGGATCTGTCGCACTGGGCCAAATGATTCAGCCTTACATTACTGGCCTCCAAGGTCAAGGTTTATCTGCCTCCGTTACCAACAACAATGAATTAACTGAGACATCGCATAACAGCAGCTGTGGAAGCTGTAACTCAAGAGATGCTGGCTGTAGTGTGGGAACAATTTGAATAACGCATCGACGTATCCCGTGCATCCCAAGGGAGGTATACTGAACACCTATGAAAAGGCACGAAAAGAAAAAAAAAAAAAAACCTTTTGACTTTCCCGTTCATCAAAAAACAAAATTCATTGTATATGTTTATTAGTTTCAGATATTATATTTCTGCCAAATCCGATGATTCTTTTTGATACACCCTGTATTTTGTCCGTCGAGTTTGTATAAACCCGACAATATACATGGTACAAAAAGAACGATTAGATTTCTTTTGATATCACGTACAATGTATCCACATCAATACAACCGGTGAGTTACCCAGTCTTAGAACTGCAATTATGTTTTAAAGGACAACATCGGAAAGTTGGCGTCCTCCTTCGTGCACACACATTTAAAGTCTTTCTTTGAAGTTCAGCATAACTTTTGTCAAAGTGTCCTGTTAAACAGCAGCAATTTCTTCATGTATTCAAACATCAGATCGAACATTGAACGAGGTTTGCGGCAGTAAATGATCCCATAAGAAGTAGTCGCAAACCCGACAGCTCTGGACAGCGTGCAGGCCAGTGAAGATCGCCGAAACGTGAGATCAAGTGTTGAGGAAACATTTCTCGAACAACTGCCGTGGATATATTAGCCGTGTTGGCCAATGTGGAACTACATTTCTGCTATGTTGATCCCAAAGCCTCAAGTCGTGCCCGCAAGAAAGCGCGTAGCATTGTAACATAACGTTCAGAATTTCCTGTTAAACTAGCGCCACCTTCTTTAAGAAGGCCCAATGATCTCCATTTTGGAAGCTCCACACCATACTGTCACTTTACCACTGTGGTTTATGATGCAATTCTCTTGCGTTGTCTGCTGCCCAACAGCGATACTTTTGCTTATTTACAAGACCGTCCAAGTGAAACTGAGCATCACTCGTCATTAACACAAATCACTAGTAGCAAGAACATCAAGCATTTTCTCACAAAACAAGCTGCCGTCTGTCAAACTCATGTTCGCTATGCTTCTGTACGGTTATCATTTTATAAGGATGGAATTGTAACTCACAGGTCAGGATGAGCTATAGGGAGCGACGAGACATGTCCAAATTCGGACCACGCCTCCTGATGGAGCAGCGAAAAGATCAAACGCTCTTACTCTACCGAGATTTTCTACAGTTCGCGCTGCACGAGAACGACTAATCGATCTTTTTTTCTTAACTGATCCAGCTGTGCGAAATGACTCAACCAAACGAAGTATTGGCCGGCCGGGGTGGCCGAGCGGTTCTAGGCGCTACAGTTCTGCCTCGGGCATGGATGTTTGTGATGTCCTTAGGTTAGTTAGGTTTAAGTAGTTCTAAGTTCTAGGGGACTGATGACCTCAGAAGTTAAGACCCATAGTGCTCCGAGCCAACGAAGTATTGTGTTGCGATTAGGTATTGAACAATTACACTCAACTTTGAACTTTGTACGGAAAAGTCGTTGAACGGAACCGACAGAATAACAGCGTTAGGGGGTGACTGAGCGCTCCTCTCCACTTCGACTATGCAACTTAAATCCATGTATCTGCTACCCTTTACAAACAAGTCAGAGGTAGCAGAGTTTAACAACCCAACACTACAGACATGAACAAGCTGCATATACTGTTTCAGGAAGATATGCACACACTTTTGGAAACACATAGTATCTCTTTTCTGATGTTAAGCAGATCCCTGTCGACTATCCGTGGCTGTAAGCTATAAAGAGGACAACAGCTTAAAGTGCCGTAAACAGCTGTTAGGTCTAATGAGTGTTGCCCACGACGCCTGCAGGAAGTCAAATGACATGGTGCTTCATTCACGTCTTAAATATTTTGAATTACCATCAGCTCTGTACAAGGCTAAACAAACATTTGCCGCTTAAAATCCTAGATTTGCAGAATATGGAGCAGTTACTTTTCAATTCCACCGTTCTAGCCCATGAGGCGCAGTGGTTAGCACACCGGGCTCACATTCCGGACGACGACGACGGCCTTTCTGATTTAGTTTTTCTGTGACTTCCCTAAACAGACCAGGCAAATGCCGGGATGGTTCCTTTTAAAGGGCATGGCCAATTTCTTTCCCCATCCTTCCTTTTCCGAGCTTGTGCTCCGTCTCTAATGACTTCGTTGTCGACGGGACTGTAAACGTTAATCTTCCTTCCTTTGTTTTCCCATGAGACGCTTCTGTTGTCCGTTGCAGAGTAAAGAAAGTTCACGCTAGTCGGTTGACACAGTTGCGAGAGGCGACAGTCTTCAGCTGACACTCTTATCGTACGTCTGTAAGCAAACCCGTCGGTTTATCATCGAGCCAACGCGACGTCTGTGGAATTTGAAGCTGCGACCTTGCCCAAACACTTGCTGAAGACATGGAACTTGCGAAAGAACGTCTGCGCCCGTATAAGCATAGTCCGAAGCGAGATGCCGTACAACACGAGAAGATGGAATGTGGTATTCGAGACTTGTCTCGCCACCGACATTTTCATGCATCTTCCGCTTTACCACAAAATTCTGTAATATAAATCTTGTCAGTGAAAGCTAACATCGGGAAATTGTCACACACACTAGCTACAAAATGAAAATTTCACTATCAACAGAGCAGGTTCTATTTTTTCTTCACATGTCAGTTTCTAGTTCGACGGTGCAAAACATCAACAAAACACTATTTCAAACATTAAGACTCCAGCCACATAGAAAAGTTTGTGTTATTTTTAAAAAGATGAGATCTACTACAGTCACCTCTAAAGGACACAGCGTTATTGTTAGTACCTGTCTTCTGGAAAACGAGATCTCTATTGCAAAATATTATGCGTTCCTAAGGCAGACGTGAAAGAATAGTAAATTCTGCCTTTTAACGCACCATTTCAAGCTGCCAAGAATTTGATATCTGCTTTCAAACATTGTAAGGTATTAATGCACATATGTACTCTTAATGAAAGTTTTGTACCTTCTGTACTTATATAAGGAATCCTGCCACTGTAGGTGACGTCGCTGGTGCAAGAGGGACCGGTGTCCCTTGTCTCTAACACAGCTGATTCCGATCTTTGTAGTGGAAGAAATTTTGAATTTTTATTATCAGTATTTGGGCGGGAAGGGGAGAAGACGTGGCATACAGTTTTCTATCAGCAGACTTGGCACCAATGTCCTGGTTCAAATTCCAAAACTTCCCTCCAGTATGTTGGTGCAAATGGCTCTGAGCACTATGGGACTCAACTGCTGAGGTCATCAGTCGCCTAGAACTTACAACTAATTAAACCTAACTAACCTAAGGACATCACACACATCCATGCCCGAGGCAGGATTCGAGCCTGCAACCGGAGCGGTCGCTCGGTTCCAGACTGTAGCGCCTAGAACCGCCGGCCACTCCGGCCGGCTCCAATATGTTGAATGAAATATGTGACTGTTCGTGGTCGTCCGTCCGTGAGATGGGGACGTTAAGCACGGGGGTTCTCTTTGTACCAACCGAAAGGAAAACTTACAGCGCCCAAGTGCTGTAACAAATATGTATGAAAAGGCCGCGCGTAGAATCGTGATTTTGGAGGGGAGAGGAGGGGAGGGGGCGGGCGGTTCTTAGTGAACGGTTTTAATTTGAGCTACGGATAAGGTACAAAGTTTTTGGTTTAGCCCGGACAATCGGCTATTTGTATAGCCATTCGAACATTTGACTTACTGTAGCTCTGTTACAGTGCATTAAGCAAGGTTTGAGCGACGAACTAGAGTTGGCGCCCAGGCAAATTGTGCGAATCGATTAATTCATCTTGCAAAAGATTTTAATTGGTTTGAAATTAACTCTCTTCTAACGGCACCATTTGTATGTGCACAGTTTAGATTTTACGTGCAAGAAGCACTTTTTTTTTTTTTTTTTTTTTTTTAAACGCGCGCCACTTCTATGTTCCAAACTTGTGCGAATCGGTTCAAATTTTTTAAGAAGGTAGACAAATACAAGTAATTAATAGGCGTCCTGTTCTTTTGAGAAAGCTTTATCTTTTGTTACGATATAAGCAACACAGTTCGAAAGACAATAAAAAACCTGTACCGGATCAGTCGTCGCCCGAGTCAACAAAAATTTACTTCGGTTGCCAAGCTGTGGCGTTCCAATGTCAAAATTATGGTAGAGTAAAAGATGGGAACCGGAAAGAAAAACGCTCATATCATAGTTCAAAAAGGTGAATACGCCCTGGGCAGGGTTAGAGATTTAAAAGAAGGGAGCTAGCTTTTCGACTTGTTTGGCAGCTTCAAAGACATTTAAATCAAAACATCTTGACATATTCGCGCTATTTGAAGAGTTAACCCTACTTCCCAACGCAGTAAACTCTCTTAGCTTCAAGGTGTTGGCACATCTGCATCTTGCGATTTAGAGGCTAAAGTCCCTGATCATTTGCCCAACATTCAGACGATTCGCAACCCATAGAAAACAACATATAATATCTGTGGCTGGAAAGCATGTATATATACAATGCCTAAAAAAAAAATTCTCAGAGGAAAAAATTTCTAGGGATGGATTTGCTTCTGAGGAGACGCTAAAATAATTTCTTGATCTATGAGTGGGGGAGGGGTTGATTTTTTCCCCGAGGGGACCATTTCTCCTTCAAACCCACCTCCTGTGACATGTATGGTGAGGGATGTAAGAACAAATAGACACCAATTTATGTGCTGCTAGAAAGTGGGATGCATATACAACAGGAAGTATCCGGTAGTAGGGGTACATCTACAATAGGAAGTATTCCAGAGTGGGGATGCATGAATCAAACTTTAACGACACTTTGTATCATAATGCAGTACATGACAGATGCCATGTTGGATAACATGATGGCAGGTGTCGTCATGTGTCGTGTTACTTTACTTGACACGAAGTATTATACGAGTAACATTTCATAAATGAGGTACAGGTCGGCATTACTGTCTATTGTTTGATGTAATAACAATGAAAATTACGTCAGATGTGGTTGGGAGCTTTTTTTACCGCTGTGTAATCTAACATAAAATTGGCGACAGGTAGAGATGAACCATACAGGACCAGAGGTCGTACATCAAGATCAAAACCTTACGTGACAAATACCCTACAGAAATATAGAGTGCATTAAGTGAAGTTTGTGGTGAGTTTACAGCGGACCGTAGTACAGTTTCACCTTGGGTTAATCGTTTTCGTGGCGGTAGTATGAGCGTAGACGATAATCCAAGACTCAGACGGCCAAAAACGTCAACAGATGGACGAAGTGCGAAACTTGGGACAGAGGCTCTTGAAGAAGACCGCAGTGCGACTTGTGAGAAACTCTCTGAAGCCACCGGAGTTCTCCAAACATCAGTATTCCGTATTTTGACAAATAATTTGAAGAAGAGAAAAATTTCTGCGAGATGTGTGCCACACTGTTTGACTGCTGAAAAGAAGCAGAAACGCCTGGACATTGCAACCTTGATCATACAACAATACGACCTTGAAGACCAAGGATTCTCGTGCCGAATTGACGCTGCTGATGAAACGTGGATCAGAGACTTAGAACCGGAGTTGAAATCAGAGTCCAGTGAGTGGAGAGCTTCAGGTTCTCCACCTCCAAAAACATTTCGATGAGCTGAATGAAAGCTCAAGCAAATGATGATTTTTGCTTATAATCTTCAACGATTAATCATGACAGATAGAGTCCCATGTGCAACAAGTGTCACAGCACTATATTATCGCAACTTAACGAAAAACCTGTGTAGAAAATTCCACAAAACCCGGCCTCAGGTGCTCGAGGCTGGGCCACCCATTCTCCACAACAATGCTTGCCCGCATATCGGCAATGTTGTAGCCCAAAATCTGCGGGAATACGGATGGGAAATGCTGCCGCATCCTCGCTACAGCCCGCACGTGAGTCCACCAAACTTCGACTTGTTCCCGAAGTTAAGAAGACCTATGCGTGGAAGTTATGTTTCTATGGAAGAGCTTTCAATCTCCGTTACCCGAGCTATTCGACCGGTAAACCAAAGAGGTGTCCTGGGTGAAATTATAGAGCTTACGAGACGTTGGGATTCAGTCACAGAGAAACAGGGAGACTGTAATTAAGGACTGTAAAGAGATATTGAAAATAAATAAATAAACGTGTAAGTAAAAAAATAGTGTGCATTATTTATGAAAGGTCTTGTCGTCAATTACAATTAGTTTCCTTCCCTGTTCCATTCGCAGATAGACCGAGGGAAAAACAACTGTCTATATGCCTCAATATGAGCCTTAATTTCTCGTACCTCATCTTCGTGATCCTTATGCAAAATGTATGTTGGAGGCAGTAGAATCGTTCTGCAGTCAGCTTCAAATGCCGGTTCTCTCAATTTTCTCAATAGTGTTCCTCGAAAAGAATGTCGCCTTCCCTGCAGGTATTCGTATTTGAGTTCCCGAAGCGTGTACTTAACACTTGCGTTGGAACCTGCCAGTAATAAACTACTCGTAGGACACCGCCTGTGAATTGCTTCGATGTCTTCCCTTAAGCCGAACTATTACGGATCCCAAACACTCGAGTAGTACTCAAGAATAGGTCGCACTAGCGTCCGATATGCAGCCGACTTTACAGATGAACCATACCTTCCTAGAATTCTCCCAACAAACCACAGTCGACCATTCGGCTTCCCTACCACAATCCCCACACGCTCGTTCCATTTCATATCACGCTCTGCAACGTTACGCCCAGATATTTAAAAGACGTGACTGTGTGAAGCAGACACTGCCAATCCTGTATCCGAACATTGTGGGTTTGTTTTTCCTACTCAACCGCTTGACGACTTTGTAATTAGTGTATTAAGTTAAACAGGGAGCTGATGAACTAAGCTAATAACTGACCGGGAAGCACTAATCTGTAGTCAAACAGAGTGAGCTGTCGCCGCCGTTAAACATATAGACATGACGACAGTAGGACACGAGAAGTCGTTGACGAGCAAACAGAAGCTTGCTCTCCGAGATTAGTGGCTACGCAAGAGACAAGAGTCTGAGTAACTGAGTAACTGAGGTCTGACCATGCGCGACTCAGGCGGAAAGAACGTTCATTTATTGCGCACTGACCAAATGTAAACAAGCATTGCGGCTTCATTTGCATTGCCTAACATGAGTTTAGGTGTTTTGCGAGCCAGAAAGTAGTATTGTCTTCCGTATCGGTTTCAGCTAGCCATTAGCACAGTGGTGTAGTAAGAGGTTTCAGTCAGCCGCACACAGTAGAACGAACATCGCAGTGGTGTAGAGTTGGGCAGCGCAGCGTAATATTAACTGTGCCCTGGTCGCGAGAGATAAGGCCTCATGCTAACGCAGTGCCGCCCCATCTGTATGTGTCCAACGTTGTGTGCTGCCGGTCTGCGAGTTGCTTTCTCTGTTGTAGCCGAAACGCCGGGGGCAGCCGTGGAAAGCCTGGACAGCGGTGCTGCTGTTCCTGTGTTCGTACAAAGCGACCTAACAGCATACAGCAGGTGTGAATTGTGAAACGCCGTAAGTGGCTACTTCAAAGACGCAGAAGAACATGTGTCGTCACAGCTGCACTCCTCTGTGACACCAGCTGACGTAAACCAAGCCAACCGTACGCTCTAAAGCTGCTACGTGGCGTGGGGGGCTCTGGATATCATGGCTCCAAGGCACGACATTCGTGCCCCGGGATTTCGGCAGAGAAAGGTGAAGAAGCGAGTCTCCCTTCCTCTCTCTACGTGAGCGTCCACGTA
This sequence comes from Schistocerca cancellata, assembly GCF_023864275.1. Classification (NCBI taxonomy): domain Eukaryota; kingdom Metazoa; phylum Arthropoda; class Insecta; order Orthoptera; family Acrididae; genus Schistocerca; species Schistocerca cancellata. Next base: position 289,133,688 of record NC_064631.1, on the reverse strand, counting down.
GTGACCGCAACGAGCTGTCAAAATTGGTGTAGGCTTCAATAAAGCGCGTCCGCAGCTCGTGGTCGTGCGGTAGCGTTCTCGCTTCCCACGCCCGGGTTCGATTCCCGGCGGGGTCAGGAATTTTCTCTGCCTCGTGATGATTGGGTGTTGTGTGATGTCCTTAGGTTAGTTAGGTTTAAGTAGTTCTAGGGGACTGATGACCATAGCTGTTAAGTCCCATAGTGCTCAGAGCCATTTGAACTATTTTTCAATAAAGCGAATGTGATGGTTTTCCTTGATTTATTGGCAGACGCTTTCAACAAACACTCATATCCAGCAGATCGAGTGTGTAACGTGGGCGAGACAGGCCTGCCCATTGTCCAAATCAAAATTCCAGTAGTGATAGGGATGAAAGGGAAGAAACAAATTGCAGCTGCAACGTATGCAGAACGAGGGGCTACAATCACAGCTACCGCGTGCACGAGCGCTTCGGGACATACGTCCCGCCAATGATAATTTTCCCTAGAACCAACATGTCCCAACCTTTGATGAGAGGCTCCAAACCTTTGATGAGAGGCTGGCCCCCTGGTGCAATTAGTAGAGCCTATCCTTCAGGATGGGTTCAAAACAATTAGTCCACCGAATGGTTCGTTCACTTCATTGAGAAAACATGTCCGACTGGACAAAGGCCTGTTCTCATCATCTTGGATGGTCATTATAGCCACGTTCGAAATACAGATGCGATTGACTTGGCGAAAGAAACCACGTGACTGTCATCTCACTACCTCTACATTGCACCCACAAACTGCAGCCTCTAGATAAGACGTCCGTTGGCCCTCTGAAAACTTACTAAAGCGAGGCAGTGAGAGTATGGTTCCATCACAATGGGCGTCCTCTCACGTCTTATGACGTTATGGAGGTTTTTGGCCAAGCCTACCTCCGCATCCAATCAGCTGAGATAGCAATAAACGGATTCAAAGTAACTGAGTTATACACTATGAACCATTACATCTTCACGGACACTGATTTCATAGCTGCTGAGTTGGTTGCAGGAAAAACTTGCTCCACAGTGGAACACAGACCTAATGTTTCTGAATCACATGCACCTCTACTTGCTATCATTGGACCATCGACATCATCTGCTTCTTCTTCGAGTTATCCTGATGTACAGTCACATCAAGCTCTAGCTATGCCAGTTGATGAAGCCACTGGAACACTGGGACGTTCTCCAGGGACTACAACAAGTGCTGTTTCACCATTCGGCATATCTCCTGTCCATAACATTAAGAAGAGAACTACAACGCGGGCACGAAAAGCAGCAATCGCCTGCCACATCATAGGAACGCCATACAAAGATCAGCTGACAAAGTAGCTTGACAAAAGTGCTGTCAAGAAGAGGACGTTGAGTTTCTCTGGGGTTAGAGGCCGCCCTGCGGACAGAGGTGCAAAATCCAAAGGCCTTCAAAAAAAGAAAATTTGTTCCACAATAGTATCTGATTCATCATCGGACTCTTCAGGCTCCTGCAGCCCTCACCTTGTGGACAGCGATAATGACTTTGATGTGAACGATGGGGATACACCGGACTCAAGCGATGCAAATTGCATCTTTTGTGATGAAAAGTTCTCTCAAGACAGGAGAGGAGAGGTATGGATTAAATGTGTTATGTGCCAAATGTGGGCACACTTAGATTGTGCTGGCGCTAAGTTACGTTTGCGATTACTGTAAATAATTTCAGATTTCATGCATAAATGTACGAAAGTTGCTTTTTGCAGACTAGTCTACCATTCTGTATTGTTTTAACCCATTTCATTAAAATATCTTAAAAGATTTCTTACACCTTTTTGTGAATGCCCGTATTTGCACCTCATTTTTTTAAGTTCCATTTTACAAACTTTTTGTAAATCTTTGTTTCGTCTCTCATCATTTGTTAAACTCGTTATAGTTGTTAACCAAGGTATACAATCTAGAACTTTTACAAAAGAAGGTACCTTTAAGTCAAAAACAAGAGGGGGTGTCCATATTTAAACCTTTTCCTCTAGTTTTATAACAATTCCGTACATTTAACACACGAGGCGCATAACATGCAAAACAAGCACAACTTAAAATTCAACGGCGGGATTATAAAAAAAAGTTAAGAATGGCTGGCGGAACTATTCCAAGGCTCCCCCCCCCCCCCCCGCATAAGTCGGCGGGACAAACCTCCCCCCTCTACTCTATTCCGTCACTTTTTAATTTTCGTCTTAAAATTAGAATGTAATTTTCTTTTTCACGTTTATGTACACTTTATGTTCAATAACTATAAGTATAAAACTTGCATTACATAAAAATTAAATAAGAAGAAAAAGAAACAGAGAAAATAAAGTTCAGGCTCCACGTGGTATTGATGGGAAAAACTGACTGGTTGAATCAGATACCGGTATTTTAGTTCTCAGTGACCGGTATTTTTCAGTATTTGTTTGGTCTCTGTTATAACACGTGTTTTTTATTCTTTGCTAATAACTGGTTAAAAACCGAAATATCAATTAGCCATGGTAGCAGTGATAGAAGTTTTCGTTTTTAAGTAAACCATTTTTAAAAACTGAGTAATTTTTATTCGTAAAATTTCGACTGCTTTGAAATACTGCGTTACTATATAAAATGGGAGAAGCGATCAGTGCTATTTCAATAACAATGCCGACAGAAACGAGCAACTGACTTCGCAAAAGAGTTGGTACAGCGTTGCTGAGACAATAACGCACCTGTTACCATGTGGCGGGGCCTACTGGATGGTAGACATGTACATGCAGTGTTCAAGACTTGCCCCATCTGGTCTATATGCAGAAATCAGTTGCATTACAGAATGGCACCATCCGGAAGTATTTTACGAAGTTTAGTGTCAGTGAAGTACAATGCCCCATTTGCTAAGAACGAGAGGAGCCACAACAAACTTATGTCATCTTGTCAGGAGAAAACTTAACAACTCATTTATAGTTGACAATGAAAATTGAAAGTGGTTAACCCGTTGCCTGTGTCTACATAATATGCTTCAACTGCTTGTAATTGTTAAAACAGTTAAATTAACATGAAAAATAGAGTTCTTCAAACTCAGTATTCACATTTTAGCACTGACTATATGTAATGCCCAATTAGTGGTATGATATTCGATTACAACATTATTTCTGTGCAAAGTAAAAAGAAAGTAATAGAATCAATAGGAGAATATTGGGAATTTCTTGTAGTATTCAACCAGATATTAATTTTCGATAAAAGCAGCGGACAATGGACTGACAGTTTTCTTTTATTTGCCTCTTTTGATTCCAAATATCTTGAAACCGACGAAGTAAAAAAATTTTAATCCTTGTTCGATCTCTACGTTTATTACAGGTAATACTAGCAATGGAAAAACGAAAATATATTATTACAGAAACCGGTTATCTTAAGTGGTTTTAACACTCAGGTTAAACTGGCAGTGAAGGGAGCAGATATAAGCGAAAAACAACTGTTTCCGCGATAACGGCCATACCTACCCGGTTGCAGGGTGTGGCGACAGTGCGTGCGGTGGTTTTGCATTGGGATGGCCTTTCGGTAACCCCTAGACACATTACCACACGTAGCGGCTAAGGAGACATCCCCCACCCGGCAATAAATTAAACAGCCGGCCACAAAAAATTCAGCAGCAGGAAAAAAAAACCTGAAGAATCTTGAAGGTACTCTTTCAGTATATTAGCATCATGTCTAGTAAGGTTGAATAAGTTTTTGTCCGATGCGCTTTCATATTATGCGCAAGCCATCAGCAACACGTGAACACGCATACTACGCCCACCGGCAACGGCATTCTACACTCCTGGAAATGGAAAAAAGAACACATTGACACCGGTGTGTCAGACCCACCATACTTGCTCCGGACACTGCGAGAGGGCTGTACAAGCAATGATCACACGCACGGCACAGCGGACACACCAGGAACCGCGGTGTGGGCCGTCGAATGGCGCTAGCTGCGCAGCATTTGTGCACCGCCGCCGTCAGTGTCAGCCAGTTTGCCGTGGCATACGGAGCTCCATCGCAGTCTTTAACACTGGTAGCATGCCGCGACAGCGTGGGCGTGAACCGTATGTGCAGTTGACGGACTTTGAGCGAGGGCGTATAGTGGGCATGCGGGAGGCCGGGTGGACGTACCGCCGAATTGCTCAACACGTGGGGCGTGAGGTCTCCACAGTACATCGATGTTGTCGCCAGTGGTCGGCGGAAGGTGCACGTGCCCGTCGACCTGGGACCGGACCGCAGCGACGCACGGATGCACGCCAAGACCGTAGGATCCTACGCAGTGCCGTAGGGGACCGCACCGCCACTTCCCAGCAAATTAAGGACACTGTTGCTCCTGGGGTATCGGCGAGGATCATTCGCAACCGTCTCCATGAAGCTGGGCTACGGTCCCGCACACCGTTAGGCCGTCTTCCGCTCACGCCCCAACATCGTGCAGCCCGCCTCCAGTGGTGTCGCGACAGGCGTGAATGGAGGGACGAATGGAGACGTGTCGTCTTCAGCGATGAGAGTCGCTTCTGCCTTGGTGCCAATGATGGTCGTATGCGTGTTTGGCGCCGTGCAGGTGAGCGCCACAATCAGGACTGCATACGACCGAGGCACACAGGGCCAACACCCGGCATCATGGTGTGGGGAGCGATCTCCTACACTGGCCGTACACCACTGGTGATCGTCGAGGGGACACTGAATAGTGCACGGTACATCCAAACCGTCATCGAACCCATCGTTCTACCATTCCTAGACCGGCAAGGGAACTTGCTGTTCCAACAGGACAATGCACGTCCGCATGTATCCCGTGCCACCCAACGTGCTCTAGAAGGTGTAAGTCAACTACCCTGGCCAGCAAGATCTCCGGATCTGTCCCCCATTGAGCATGTTTGGGACTGGATGAAGCGTCGTCTCACGCGGTCTGCACGTCCAGCACGAACGCTGGTCCAACTGAGGCGCCAGGTGGAAATGGCATGGCAAGCCGTTCCACAGGACTACATCCAGCATCTCTACGATCGTCTCCATGGGAGAATAGCAGCCTGCATTGCTGCGAAAGGTGGATATACACTGTACTAGTGCCGACATTGTGCATGCTCTGTTGCCTGTGTCTATGTGCCTGTGGTTCTGTCAGTGTGATCATGTGATGTATCTGACCCCAGGAATGTGTCAATAAAGTTTCCCCTTCCTGGGACAATGAATTCACGGTGTTCTTATTTCAATTTCCAGGAGTGTATTTCCGAGGAAGGTCCCACCTATACAGGATGGTCCATTGATCGTGAGCGGGCCAAATATATCACGAAATAAGCGTCAAACGAAAAAAACTACAAGAACGAAACTTGTCTAGCTTGAAGGGGGAAACCAGATGGCGCTGTGGTTGGAACGCTAGATGGCGCTACCATAGGTCAAACGGATATCAACTGCGTTTTTTTTAAAAATAGGAACCCATATTTTTCATTACATATTCGTGTAGTACCTAAAGAAATATGAATGTTTTAGTTGAACCACTTTTTTCGCTTTGTGACAGATGGCGCTGTTATAGTTACAAACATATGGCTCACAATTTTAGACGAACAGTTGGTAACAGGTAGGTTTTTTGAATTTAAATACAGAACGTAGGTACGTTTGAACATTTTCTATCGGTTGTTCCAGTGTGATACATGTACCTTTGGGAACTTATCATTTCTGAGAACGCATACTGTTACAGCGTGATTACCTGTAAATACCACATTAATGCAATAAATGCTCAAAACGATGTCCGTCAACCTCAATGCATTTGGCAATACGTGTAACGACATTCCTCTCAACAGCGAGTAGTTCGCCTTCCGCAATGTTCGCACATGCATTGACAATGCGCTGACGAATGCTGTCAGGCGTTGTCGGTGGATCACGATAGCAAATATCGTTCAACTTTCCCATAGAAAGAAAGCCACGGACGTCAGATCCGGTGAACGTGCGGGCCATGGTACGGTGCTTCGACGACCACCACCTGTCATGAAATATGCTATTCAATACCGCTTCAACCGCACGCGGGCTATGTACCGGACATCCATCATGCTGGAAGTACATCGCCATTCTGTCATGCAGTGAAACATCTTGTAGTACCATCGGTAGAACCTTACGTAGGAAATCAGCATACATTGCACAATTTAGAATGCCATCGATACAATGGGGGCCAATTATCCTTCCTCCCATAATGCCGCACCATACATTAACCCGCCAAGGTCGCTGATGTTCCACTTGTCGCAGTCATCGTGGATTTTCCGTTGCCCGATAGTGCATATTATGCCGGTTTACGTTACCGCTGTTAGTGAATGACACTTCGTCGCTAAGTAGAACGCGTGCAAAAAAATCTGTTATCGTCCCGTAATTTCTCTTTTGCCCAGTGGGTGAACTGTACACGACGTTCAAAGTCGTCGCCATGCAATTCCTGGTGCATAGAAATATGGTACTGGTGCAACCGATGTTGATGTAGCATTCTCAACGCCGATGTTTTTGAGATTCCCGATTCTCGCTCAATTTGTCTGCTACTGATGTGCGGATTAGCCGGGACAGCAGCTAAAACATCTACTTGGGCATCATCATTTGTTGCAGGTCGTGGTTGGCGTTTCACATGTGGCTGAACACTTCCTGTTTCCTTAAATAACTTAACTATCCGGCGAACGGTCCGAACACTTGGATGATGTCGTCCCGGATACAGAGCAGCATACATAGCACACCGCCGTTGGGCATTTTGATCACAATAGCCATACATCAATACGATATCGACCTTTTTCGCAATTGGCAAATGGTCCATTTTAACACGGTAATGTATCACGAAGCAAATACCGTCCGCACTGGCGGAATGTTACGTGATACCACGTACTTATACGTTTGTGACTATTACAGCGCCATCTATCACAAAGCGAAAAAAGTTGTCCAATTTTATTTCTTTACGTACTACACGAACATGTAATAAAAAATGGGGGTTCCTATTTAAAAAAACGCAGTTGATATCCGTTTGACCTATGGCAGCGCCATCTAGCGGGCCAACCACAGCGCCATCTGGTTTCCCCCTTCAAGCTAACAAAGTTTCGTTCTTGTAGTGTTTCCGTTTGACGCTTATTTCGTGAGGTATTTCGCCCGGTCACGATCAATGGACCACGCTGTATATCCGATATCATGTACACGTAGCATCCTTCGCTGCTCTATCGTCTCTCGAACAATCTCACAACGGAATGCCCCCACTTCCGCCACACAAGACAGACCCGAAGCGACACGAGTAAATAGGATGGCTCTAAAGTTCTCGGCCCCTCACGCCTCAATCGGTGGACGGTGAGGAGCGCCAGGGCCCGGCGCCGAGTTTATCTTGGAAGATAGCGCGCACTTGTTGAGCCTTCGATAAGCTGCTGGATTAAGCCCGGCATGCCGGATTCTCACGCCTCCCGTGGAAGGCTGACGCTCACAAGCCCGTACTGCAGCACAGGCAACGGGGAAATGGTCCCAAGCTCCCAGCTAACAGAGGCATACTATTTGAAGCAAATGAGAAGGTAATCTGATGTACTGGTAACTCTTGCAGCATTTATTGTCTACCGAGAAACTGCACCAACAGAAATGCCTGGAAAAAAAGGAAAGTATCCAGAAGGGGAGGAGGAAACGAAATGAAACCTCACGGTTAAGATGGTATGAAATGTTATTTCAGTGATTACAAAATTGAACCAAATGTACTAACAACTTCGCAGTATGTGCCCACTTACCAGTATGACGTTGCACACCATTTGACTTTTATGCATGCACTGATTTGGTTGAGAATGTGTAGTAATGCCGTTGTATTCTCTCCTGAGGAAAGGTGGGACACAACTGTCGTAATTGGTGCTTGATGTTCTGGGTATTGCCACCGGGACGAAGTACCTTCAATCACTACCAGATGTGACGTGAAGCCATACCCTATGGCTCCTCATCCACAACATCAGGCGGAACACTGGTTCAAATGGCTCTGAGCACTATGGGACTTAACATCTGAGGTCATCAGTCCCCTAGACTTAGAACTACTTAAACTTAACTAACCTAAGGACATCACACATATCCATGCCCAAGTAAGGATTCGAACCTGCGACCGTAGCAGCAGCGCGATTCCGTACTGAAGCGTCTAGAACCGCTCGGCCACTGCGGCCGGCGGCGGAACACTGCCGTGCCTCCTCAGAACATAGGAAGAATGAGAACCCTCCCCAGGCCGCAGCCATACTCGCTGAAGATGGTCAGCCAGGTTAGTGCAGGACCACAATTCCTCACTGAACACAATGCGAAGCCATTTGTAAGCAGTCCATGCTTCTCTGTCACGGCACCAAATGTAGCCGTTTGTGTTGTGGTGTTAACGGCAGACTATGCATGGAACTGTCTGACTACTACTAGTATCTAATTAATGGTGTGGGGTGACAATGAATGTTACAGGAAGTCCATTATTTGGTAGGTGCGAGTGTGGAGGGGTTGCCTGGTGCACAGTACGGTGATCCTCCCTTGTGGTGGCCGGACGTGGTCGATCAGAACCTTGTCGACGAGTATGACTGCCTTCACGATCAAACACAGTCCAACAACGGTCCACTGTCACATCAAAAAGCCCTCAAATCTAGATATTGCACGATTCGACCAGTCGCCCAAATCGAGACCCAAAATGCCTCTTTTACACTCAGCCAGCTGTTGATAATGCTGCCTCAAACGCGTATGCGACATCTCCATGTCCTTCACGGTGATCACTCAACATCTGACGTCGTTCAGGCATGTTAAATGAACTACCAGTCCTGTTAACAAAATTAAGGTAAAGTCCCCGAATATGGCCCCTTATCCAAATATGGCTACCCTATATAAACTCAACAGCAAGTGGCGGTATTATAGTGAACTACTTCACAGGGCGCTGATGAGCTACGAAGATTGCGTGAAACAAGAAGCTTTCTCTGTGATACTCCGAAATGTTGTGTTTTCTTTTCGGAGCAAATGTAAGTTTTGGGACGTTTCAGTTACAGAATGTGGTTCACTATGAAATATAAATATTAGGAAACCAGTTTTTCAATCACAGGTAGTCAGCATTCTTTCTTTATTTTGGATTTGTTGAACATATTTTACATTGCCTGTACCGTTGGCACTCATGCGACATGTTCAATGCATACCGTTCTCTTAATATGGTCCACATACCGGATCTAATTATGGCTACAGGGCCATATTTGGTTCAAATGGCTCTGAGCACTATGGGACTCAACATCTTTAGTCATAAGTCCCCTAGAACTTAGAACTACTTAAACCTAACTAACCTAAGGACATCACACACACCCATGCCCGAGGCAGGATTCCAACCTGCGACCGTAGCAGTCCCGCGGTTCCGCAGGGCCATATTTAGGTAAATAGTTTAGCATACCGCCAAATAGTTTCTCTTCCCATTTTAAGACGGCAAAACGACGAAATTGGAATAAAAACACAATGTTCAGTGCAATTAAAGCTGTTCAAGAGGAAAATGTGCTTGTTAAACAAGCCGTTCGCGAATTTCAGATACCGAGAACAACAATGAGGACGTATTTGAAGACCCTTAAGTCGTACAACGCTGACTCTGCAGATGTTTTGAATGTTCAACTAGGAAATAAAACTTTCACCCCCAAAGACAAGGCTCAGCTCGTCGAGTACTGTAAAACAATGGAGAACAATTATTATGGGTTACATGCAGATGGTGTTAAACGTATGGCTTTACGGCTAGCCATTACAAATAATATTGAGCATCCTTTTAAGTCTAAACAATGACTCTCAGGTAGGAAATGGTTACAACTGTTCACGAGAAGTCATCCAGATATCTCCTTCAGAACAATGTAACTGCTGTCTAAAGCTAGAATCCAAGGAGAATGTGGACAATTTTTCTCGACGCTAAAGCCGGAAATTGAGAAAATGAAACATAATCCTATGAAAATCTTCAGTGTTGATGAAACAGGCTTGACGATAGTTCACCATAAATGTAGCAAAATTGTTGCTGTAAAAAGCAAACATCAAGTTCACTGATCGTCTCCTGCTGAACGTGCTACACTTGTAACTCTTGTAACGTGAACGTCCGCATCTAGATAGTTCATTCCGTCCACGATGATTTTTCGACGCAAGAATTTCAAGGCCCATCTACTAGACGGAACTCCTCCGGTTACCGGGTAAGATCGGGGCAACGCATCTTTCTGGGTGGATACAGCTGGACATGTTCACGAAATGGTTTCAGCACTTCATCAACATTGTCAGACCATACAAAGAGAATAGAGTGCTCCTGACTTTAGATGGCCACAGGACACACGCTCGTAACATCGACGTTTCGCAGCTTGGCCGAGATAATTGTGTTTCCATAGTTTGTCTGCCTCCGCACTGCGCTGGTAAAATGCAACCGCTGGAAGTTTCCCATTAAAATCGTACTATGCCCAAAAAACTGGAAAATGGTAGGATGCTAACGAAAATAGCGTTGTTACTCACTATCAAACAGGAGCTCCGATGGATAGTGCTTACGCAAGAGCTGCAAATATGTCAACGGCCATCAATGGGTTTCCCCACGAATGAAAATGTCTTCGACCCACATTTTATACAAGCAGACCCTGCTCCAGAAGTACCATATGACCTACGAATATTCGATCTGTGCCCGTCATCGAACCAAATATTTCTACCCAACGATTTTCAGCTACCCTTATCACAGGCTCACCTCACGAAAATATTATTGTGGAATCACATCAGAGAAAGGAAAACAAAGAAGAATCAGCTGCAAGGGAGAAGACAGGTTATGCAAACCGAAGGAGGAAAAGGAAAGTTTCTTCCTCTGAATCCTCTGGAGATTCTGTTGCTCAAGAAGATTTCGGTTCAAATTCTGATGAAACAGATGTTAGTGACGAATGTGACGGCGGTGAAGATGCAAAATGCCCAGTTTCCAACAAACTTTATTCGCAGGTCAACAAAGGACAAAAATGGATTCGGTGTATAGAGTGCTTTTTGTGGAGCCATGAAAAATGCCATGGACGAATTTCACATAAAACTACATTTATTCGCATTCTTTGTTTGAAACTTAAATGTTTTCTAGTGTTAACTAATTTTTGTAAGTTCTTACGTGTTTTGCGATTTTATTACCAACTGTCAAAGTTTTGTGTGCCTTTAATACATAGGGGCCATATTCGGATCACCTTTCTCATAAATAAAGGAATGCCACTTTTTTATCATTATTATTTTTTACATTCTTCATAAAGTTATTACAAAAGTTGGCCTTGGTACATACAGTAAACATACTTGGGTGTATAATGACCCATTCACTTGTCTTTCTTCTAACAATTTGATGGATTTACAAGTGATGATAAAAAAGGGGGCCATACTTGGGGACCTTACCTTATACATGAATAACACTAATGCACTCGGGTGTGAGCGCTCTGTCACAAGAGAATAACAATTCTAACCATTTACATGCCCACCAATGTATGTATGTATGTATTTATTGAAGTGGGGACCTAAAAACGACGGAGAGGCTACGTCCCCGTCGTAGTCCTCAGTGGTACAACAACCCCACACACACCGAACCTAGAGTTATTGTGCGGTTTGGCGCCCGCCCCCCCCCCCCCCCCTTTTCCCGCAGCGCGTTAGACCGCGCGGCTAGCCGGGCGGGCTTCCCGCCAATGATGTGTACGAAGTTACAATGACATCCGACCGTGTCTTCTGGCAGGCAGTGTAATTGTAACGGAAGCAAGTTTCTACAATGACAATCAATGTACGAATTGACCGGCTTCACGGTCAACTGGCTAACGTTACGGGCTACAGACGCGTAGGTCCTGGGTTCGATTCGTGGTCACCACCTCATATATTTCAGTGGTTCAAAGGGCTGGACCTGAGTCCACGCAGGAACTACTCTAGCGAGGAATTGTTCCAATAAGGAAGCAGCGAAATTGGCACGCAATAAACGCATGAACTACTCCAGTGAGGAAATACTCCAATAAGGAAGCAGTGACTGTGACGCAATCCCCTACGTCAAATAGAAAAGTTTTCGTCAGGCTGGGAGCCACAAGACATTTATCTAAAATTGGAAGAATTTATCCACGAAAGGAAAGGCTTACAAAACACTTATTCAACCGATTTTTGAATATTGCTTGTCTTTCCGGGATCCTTATTAGATTAGGAGGACGGCGGCTTAAGTCCATCGTCCAGCCATCGAGATTCATGTTTTTGTGGTTCCTCTAAATCGCTAATTCCGTGATGGCTCCTGTGAAAAGGGCGTGCTAATTTTCTTCCCCAATCCGAACCTGTGCTTCTCTTGTAACGATCTCGTGGTCGATGTATTGCTATCACTTTTATACTTTTTTTATTTCTGAGATACTGGAGGAACTGTGCTTTTTAAAATGAAACAATTTACTGTTTCTTTAAGGCTGGTAGTGATAGAGGGGACCCTGCTGGGACACAGAGGGTGAGTTACTGTGAACAGTTCAGTGATAGGTTTGTTCTCATTAGAATCGACAGCTAACCAACACCAAAACAGCAGTTCAGGTAGACATGCGACGTCGCAAGCAGAAAATGAGGACTTTGGACGGATAATTCAGAATTTAAAAGGAGATGAAATCTAATAGTCACGGGGGATTGGAATGTGGTTCAAAGAGGAGTACAAGAAAGAGCTACAGGAGAAGATTGGATTGGTAGAAACGAGAGAGGAGAAGAATGATTGAATTATGAAATAAATTTCAGCAAGTAATAACTAATACTCTGTTCAGAATCACTAGAGGAAGAGGTATACTTGGAAAAGGTATGGGATGCGGAAACATCCCAGTTAGATTACATCATGGTGAGGCAGAGTTTCCGTAATCAGAAACTGGATCATAAGCCGTACCCAGGAGCAGATATAGACTTAGATCACAATTTTGTGATGATGAAGAGTAGGCTGAAGAGACTACTCAGGAAGAATCAGTGCGCAAGGAAGTGGGATACGGAAATACTAATTAATGAAGAGATACGCTTGAGTTATCTGAGGCTATAGATATTGTAATAATGAATTATTTTGTAGGCAGTTCACTTGCAGAGGAATGGAAATTTCTAAAAAGAGCACAAAATGTGTTGAAAGGACAAATACGGATAGCAGGAAGTTAGCTGCGACGAAACTTTGGGCAACAGAACAAACACTGGAATCGATCGACGAAAGAAGGAAGTAAAAAATTTTCAGGGAAATTTAGGAAAACAGAAATGCAAATTACTTAGGAATGAAATAAATAGGAAACTAAAACGAAATGGAGATGTGAAAAATGTGAGGAAATCGAAAAAGAAATGATTGTCGAAGAACTGACGCAGCATATAGAAAAGTCACAACAACCTTCGGTGAAACAAGAATGCAAACGGAATACCACTGTTAAATGCAGAGGAGAGTGGATAGATGGAAAGAATACCCTGAAGGCCTCTATTGGGGAGGGGGGAGGGACATTTGTCTGGTGATATGTTAGAAGAAGAACGAGAAGTCGATAGAGACGAGGTAGGGTATCCAATATTAGAATCAGAATTTAAAAGAGTTTTGGGCGATTTAAGACCATATAAGGGAGAAGAGATAGAAAACATTCCATCGGAATTTCTAAAATCAGTGAGGAAAGTAGCAACAAAACAACTGTTCATGTTGATGTGCAGAATGTATGAGACTGACAGTATACCATCATACTTTTGGAAAAACATCATCCACACAATTCCGAAGATTGGAAGATTACAAGAGCCGACAAGTGCGAGCACTATCGCACAGTCCGTTCACACATCCAAGTTGCCGACAAGAATAATTTGCAGAAGAATGGAAGAGAAAGTTGAGGATCTGTTAAATGACGATCTGTTTGGCTTTAGGAACGGTAAAGGCAACAGGGAGGCAATTCAGATGTTGCGGCTGACAATGAAAGCAAAACTGAAGAAAAATCAAGACATGTTCACAGGATTTATCGACCTGGAAAAGGCGTTCGACAGCGCCAAATGGTAGAAGAGGTTCGGAATTGTGAGATAAACAGGGGTAATCTATAGGGAAAGACCAATAATATACTACCAAAAGGGAATAATAAGACTGGAAGACCAAGAACGAAGTGCCCGTATTAAAAAGGGGCTACGACAGGGGTGAAGTCTTTCGGCCCTACTGTTCAATCTATACATCGAAGAATCAATGGCGCAAATAAAAGAAAGGTTCAACAGTGGGATTACAACCGAGGATGAAAGGATATCAATGACAAGATTTGTTGATGGCACTGCTATCCTCAGTTAAAGTAAAAAAGAATGACAAGATATGCTGAATGGAATTAACACTCTAATGAGTACCGAATATGGATTGAGAGTAAATCGAAGAAAGACGAAAGTAATGAAAAGTAGCATAAATGAGAACAGGGAGAAACTTAACACCAAAAGTAGGGAGCACGAAGTAGACGAAGTTAAGGAATTCTATGATGGATGGGGCAAGGACGACACGAGCCACGGAAGATCTACTAGTATCAAGGACAGGTCTTAATTTGAGGAAGACATTTCTGAGAATGTACGTTTGGAGCAGAGTACTGTATGGGGCAAGGACGACACGAAAAGCAGATTAGGACTTACAGAAAGGGCATTCCTGGCCACGGAAGATCTACTAGTATCAAGGACAGGTCTTAATTTGAGGAAGACATTTCTGAGAATGTACGTTTGGAGCAGAGTACTGTATGGTAGTGAACCATAGACTGTGGGAAAACCTGAACAGAAGAGAATCGCAGCATCTGAGATTTGGTGTTACAAAAGAATGTTGAAAATTAGATTGACTGATAAGGTAAGAAACGAGGTGGTTCTCCGCAGCATCCGCGAGGAAATGAACATATGGAAAACACTGACAAGAAGAAGAGACAGGATGATAGCACATGTGCTTTGTGCTAAAACATCAGGGAGTAACTTCTATGGTACCAGAGTGAGCTTAGAGGGCATAAACTGTAAAGGAAGACAAGAGTCATGACACCTTTCCCAACCGATTCAACGCAAGCGCCCAGCCCTGGGAGTCAAGAGGGGAGGGGAGGGGAGGGGAGGGGGGTGGGAGTCGCCAGCACCGTCCTTGTAGCAAGTGAGCTCGTGTCGCAAAGTTGTTTGTGAATCATGATCTGTGAACCCGTAAATTTTCATTTCGCGCTGTCCTCCCCTTCTGTGTGCTTTTCTTTTTGCGTCAGGCAGTGTAGTTTTACGTGGTCGTTCCACCCACCCTAGGTTCCTTTGAACCAATGCCCTTCTGAATACGAGTCCAGTGTGTTACTACCACGCCACATAAATCGACAGATGGATAGATAGATAGATAGATAGATAGATAGATAGACAGACAGACAGAGACAGAGAGAGGGGAACCTGGCCATTACTGGTGCGCGGCGATACCGTGTGAGTGAGTGTGTGTGTGTGTGTGTGTGTGTGTGTGTGTGTGTGTGTGTCGGCGTGCGCGGCGTTCCGTGCGGCGTGTCGCGGGTCAGCTTTCAGCCGCTCCACAGAACAGGCCATCGCGGCTCGGCGCGGCCCGCCAGACACAACACAACAGCCAGACACCGCGCCTCCTCCCTGCCTGCTCGTCTGCCCCGACACTGGTCGAGCTTTTATTTTCGGACCTGGACTGGGAGGGAAGGCACCCACCGCTCTATTTACAGATCCGTCGCGCCCCGCGCCTACCGCAATGGACTACTTGGCTGGACGTAGCAATGGGACACACGTCTCATCGCTGTTCCACTGTCCACATCGTTTGAATTCCACCACCTCTTATGTTTTGGCAGCAACACATCATCATCTTCTGGCGTGTAGCGCTTGACACGGTCACGTCGATTAAATATTTGGGCGTAACACTGCAGAGCGATATGAAGTGGGACAAGCATGTAATGGCACGTAAGGGGAAGGCGGATAGTCGTCTTCGGTTCACTGGTAGGATTTTGAGAAGATGTGGTTCATCTGTAAAGGAGACCGCTTATAAAACACTAATACGACCCATTCTTGAGCGTTTGGAATCCCTATCAGGTCGGATTGAGGGAGGATATACAGGGTGTTACAAAAGGGTGCAGCCAAACTTTCAGGAAACATTCCTCACACACAAATAAAGAAAAGATGTTATGTGGACATGTGTCCGGAAACGCTTAATTTCCATTCGCGATTCAATAGATCGACCTCCAGCCGACTTATCTCCAAGGGTTTATTGCTGCCCCGGTCACCTGATGGTCGTTCTCCTGTGAGCCTAGTTTTTCGAATCCGACGCAAAACTGACAGTTAACTGTACATTTCACAGTTAGTTCTCACACATCACACAGGAAGGTAAATTGACATTTGGCGCCAAGAAAGACGTCCTTTGTAACTGACCGGCTGAGCGTACTGCTCAATAGAAAATACAACTAACACTAACTGAAGAGTGGAAGAATCAAGTGCCAAATCTGACGTTTATCAGAAGAATAAAAAACAAACGCTTCTCGTTTTGTACATAACTTATTTCTGACCAAAAATTGAGAAGGTATTCAAATAACTCAGAGCTCTACTTTTCAACTCGTCACTGCAAACACTGAGAAATTCGAAAAAAATACATTATTAAGAATGTACCATACCAGGGAAATTACTGGTCCTAAATTCGAATAAGAAAGTTTTTGTGTCAAGTGCGATTAATATTGAAGCACTATGATTTTTTATTTTCATATTAAAATAATCGTTTTCAATAAAGAAAATTTCTTCAGCCGCACATTTCCAGGGGATGTGACGAGAGAATCTGCAATTGATGATCCCCTTGCCACATCCACGTTTGCTACTGGTTGCTGCCTCCTACACACATTGGTTTCTGCCTCATAGAAAGTCTCTTAATTTTTCCATTTTTTTCTACCACCGCTCTTTCGCATGGCGGCAGCTCAGGTAACTTGCGGACGACAAATTTTTTTCAAAGTCAGATAACGAATCCTACTATCGTTGTTGTTGTTGTTGTCGTCGTCGTCGTCGTCGTCGTCGTCTCTGCTGTGGTACAGGGAAATGAGGGAATTTTATTTACCTACGTCACTACTGCTGGTGCGAAGCAACGCAACATTTTCTGTAGGGAGGAGGAGGAGATTAGTTTTTAACGTCCCGTCGACAACGAGGTCATTAGAGATGGAGCACAAGCTCGGATTAGGGAAGGATGGGGAAGGATGTCGGCCGTGTCCTTTCAAAGGAGCCATTCCGACATTTGCCTGAAGCGATTCAGAGAAATCACGGAAAAACTAAATCTGGATGGTCGGACGCGGGTTTGAATCGTCGTCCTCCCGAATGTGAGTCCAGTGTGATAACCACTGCGCCACCTCGCCACTTCGAACGTTCCAGAGGCACTCCCCTGCCACATAAAGAGTGATAAATTCCTAAATTTTGCTTCTTGTCCACTCCATTTTCTAAAGGAGCATACGTAAAGACAAAACGCCACACTCTCTTAGTGGTAACGGGCCAAGAACAATGTTCCTTTGATCTGTACCGACACATTCGGGGAACACTGGTTTCGTGTTGCCAAGATCTTGCCAATATGTTGCTAACATCGGCAGTCCAGTACTAGTCGCTAACAGTGTTGCAGAAAGTTTCGAACTCTGAGTACACGCACCTTTAAGTAAGCCGTGGTCGACAGGTAGTCAGGTTAACTACGTACCCAGGAAGGAAATCAGTATAACCTATCAAACATTTTGGTAGCTTATGATCATCGAAATATTAACAATACCTTTTTCGATTTTTTTAAGTATCAAATTGCAAAATGTATATTTCCGTAATTTTTGGTAATTTCCCGTAACTCCGTAATTAAGGAGATAACTCCGTAACAATTGAGCAGAATCCATAATAGCTGCCAGCCGTGGGTTAAGATACACAAGCAAGTCAATTTAATGAGTGTTTTGATATAAAAAAACAACCTTGGTCTAAATGACTTGCTAGTGAGTAATCCGTTTGCTCTGTTACTCCATTTATCACTGTGGCTGCACTGCACACGAATCCAAATGCATATGATAAAGAATGTGAATAGTTTTAAAGGCTATACTTCTCCTCCTCCTCTTCCTTCAGAGTTCAACTAGGTACTGCTCAATCCTGCTTCAGGTTTTCTTACTGACAGCGTACACCATCATCAGCCGTTTGGAATCAACTGATGGATAAAGACAGTCACAAATTACAGTTTCCAGTTATACACAAACATGCAGCTTCTGAATATTTTCTACGGTCTTCTACGCATCTTCTGTTATATGTTCGACTGTTTTATCTCTTGGAATTCAGCAAAGAACTTCCTTGGCCCACCTACCCTTCATTAGTTTGTTACGTCTACCGCCTAACTCCGTTTTATTTTCGTTATAATAATAATAATAATAATAATAATAATAATTATAACGATTTCCACTCCCGTTCTTTCCATGAATCACTTTCCTTTTTTCCGTTTCTCCTGGGAAGTCCTGTCGTGTATTGCTAAGTCAGTCAGAGTTTCAAATTTGAAGTCCTAGCCTGGCTGTCTCTGTGATGTTATCTTTCAACAAGACAACGCAAGACCTCGTGTTGCCGTTCTGTACTGACCTATAACGATACAGAACGTGTTAGACTGTTGTCTTGGGCATCACGTTCTCCAGATCATTCACCCACTGAAAACGTCTGCCGATGATCTGCATAGACTGGCAAGCTATCACTCACCAAGCTATCACTTCTCTGTTATCAAGTTGAACCAGCGTAGCAAGATGTATCAGTATCTGCCCTCCAAGCTCAGTGCGACTCGACGCCAAGCCGAGGTGGCAGTTGTGTGTACTAAATTTCGCACCATACAGAGTTATTCGTAACCACCTCCGAGATTTCAGAGGAAGATTGCGCGAAAATTACAAGGCATAAACAAAATAGACTCCTCCAGGTTTTTAACTCACATTACAAATGCACAATGCTGGCACCATTTGTGACACGACAAATGTCAATACGATGGCCAAGCTCTTGCCATGCATGTCCCAGTATCTCAAGATCGATATAAGCGATTGCAATAATTATCCTTCCTTGCAACTCTTCAAAATTAACATAACCACGTAAGAGGAAATCACTCAGGATCACATGAGGTGACTGTGGCGGCCACTGAAGAAGCATGTCCAATCCAATGCCGAGGCAGTTCGGCGGCGAAGTAATCACGACAGTCTGAAAGAAAGTATGATTGAGCACTGTCTTGCTGTACTTTTAGCATAAGCCATTGCTGCAGAGATGTTTTCCTCGCATCTCGTAAGCAGCCAGTCTCTCAGAATGTATTGTACCTCCGAAGGATTGTTTTGTCTACTGGAGCATTTATTTGTATTTGGTACGTAATCGCCGCTGAGCGATAACACGTATCTTTCGGCGAATGGAGAATTCTAGGGCATAACTAAGCATCACTCAATTGTAAGCCATGTTCTGGCACGCCTGCCACCTAGTGGAAAATCTGCAACTACATCACGGTACGTATTACGAATTGAAACTTTGAGAGATGTTCTATCCACAGATATATGTCATTTTTCTGTATGCTTCTTTTTTTTTTTTTTGGCACAGCCGGCTGCTGAAACCCCGGAGGTACTTATGAATAACCTCCTATATACCTCGTTTATCGTGTATTCCACTGTCTGCACTGTATATGCACAATATAAGAAATTTTGTTACTTGTTACCATTCTTGGTAAAGCAGTTTCAATGGCCAGTAGTGTATCTACACATATTACGCATGGGGACAGGTGTCTTAACTCAGCTACTGCGATGGTTTTTATTATTGTCGACACTAATAAAGGAAATTGTGAAACGAATAACAGTCAACTTAGAGATGAGAAGTGATCCTCTGGAAACAGTTTTGTGGGTAAGTGATAAAACGCATATAGGTGACTGGGTGCGCAGCATTTATTCATGTCAATAATCGAACAAATGTTATTTCAAGACTCCTAATACATATTTCAGATCATTCGAAGACACAAACAACTTCTAACCTGCTTTTACCAATACTACAGCGATCAATCTTTGGAAAAGTTTCCTACTAAGGACTCCTCCTTTCCTAAAACATTTGGTATAACTCATCTTCCATAGATCTGACACTTTTTTGTCCCAAAACTGTTCGGTAGGATACAGATCGGAGCTTGAACAATCCAGTCTAGGAAGTCTACTTGACTTTCTTAGAACGAAGCACTAGTCATGGCTATCGAATTTTATTAATGTAGGCAGTGGTATGGTTGCTAGTAAAGGAGATAAACTTCATTAAGAATAATATTTAAGACAACGCACAAGACATGGTATCAGGCGGGCATCAAGAAAGTGAGCCAGCAATCAGCATGAATTCAGACTTTTTGATTAGGTGAGGACACCGCCCTCGCGCAGCAAAGTGACTAGCAGACGCCGGCATATAGCCAGAATGGTCAAGAACCTTCTAGAAGGTCTGCAAGAATCTTTAGGGAGACCTTCGGAAGAGTCAGGGGAAAACATCTGAACGGGAGTAGCTCTCAGTAAAATGCCGGTAAAAATCAGTAGCCGGCAGTGCAGATGGCCAAGTCAGTACCATTAGTTAGGAGGAATTATTATCAGGAAGCAGCCAGGGGCACTACGACAGACGAGTCGTCGGGAGCAGTTACTATAGAATGACACTTTGATGCTGCAGCAGCAAAAAATACAACAAGACTGTACACATTCCAGGGAGGACAACTGAATTTCCGGTAAGTATTCCGCAACAGTTATTATACTGAGTTCTCTTCTCGTTAGAAAAGAACCAAGCTTTGTGGAGCTTATCTCTAGTAGCAGCAGCAATGATTAACAGTCGCTGTTTCTGTGTCTCAGAACGTAAAGAGGAACGAGCACTGCCTCGCACTTGTCTGCTATTGTGAATGATTGCATGTAGTCACAACGAGTAATATTCGATATTTTCTGAGTGTCAAAATATACGAAGGAACAAGTGCTGGCCCGCACTAGTTCCATAGCGGTTAAAGTGTTTGTGAATTGTCGGAATAAGGTGCAAGCGGAATGCTCATCTCTGATAGAGAAAGCTAGATCTCAGGAACTGGGAGTTACTGAAAAGGACTAACATATAGAGTGACAGCGAGTAATCGTTGACGTGCACAGATAGAAAGCCGCAGTAAGACATTTCTCCGAATGATAGGTGGAACTATTGCGAAAGAAATCGTTATTAAATTGAATCCTTAAGTGTTTGCACTCTTATTCATCCCCTACGAAGCCAACAACTTATCCTCTCTGCTCCAAAATCACTTGCGCTTTCCATCCTAGGAGACGTTCTCCTTCTCACTCCGTTACGGCTAACTTAGTGCACCTCAACTCCCACAATCGTCTAAGTCCTGACTGCGCCATGCTGACCACGCCTACGTCCAAGCTGGTGACAGAATCTGTGCCCAGACGTGACCGGAGTTCTTATCCACAAAGCGTTTCCAGATGATCTATTTTCAGACTGACAGTAATTCATTCTGCAATCTGTTTTATTAGCTTACTGAAACTGATCAGTATCCATTTCCAAATTGAAGCCATAGTTTCGGAAGCTATTGCGTAAAAAGTTCTTATAAACGGCTGCGTTCATTATGCTACTGACAGATATATTGGGGAGAAACATTGTCAGACCAGCTGGGAGGGTGGGCGGAGGAGGAGGGTGAGAGGATAATTGTTGTTGTTGTTGTTGTTGTTATTGTTATTATTCTTTCTTTCTTTCTTTTCTCAGATGTTATGTCTGGTCAAAAATGGAAAGTGACGCGGACCATGATCAAGCGTGACTTCCTTTTAACTGTACGGTATATGTTATATTGCATTTAGGAACTTCCGGGTGATTGAACATGTATCAATAGTTACGGATTTCTGTAGTTGTATATATAAGTTTGGATGTAGCTGTATTGCGTTGATGTACTGGTGGATACTGTGTGGTATGACTCCCTGTAGTTGATAGTATAATTGGTATAATGTCAACTTTATCCTGATGCCACATGTCCTTGACTTCCTCAGCCAGTTGGATGTATTTTTCAATTTTTTCTCCTGTTTTCTTTTGTATATTTGTTGTATTGGGTATGGATATTTCGATTAGTTGTGTTAATTTCTTCTTTTTATTGGTGAGTATGATGTCAGGTTTGTTATATAGTGTTGTTTTATCTGTTATAATGGTTCTGTTCCAGTATAATTTGTATTCATCATCCTCCAGTACATTTTGTGGTGCATACTTGTATGTGGGAACGTGTTGTTTTATAAGTTTATGTTGTAAAGCAAGCTGTTGATGTATTATTTTTGCTACATTGTCATGTCTTCTGGGGTATTCTGTATTTGATAGTATTGTACATCCGCTTGTGATGTGATCTACTGTTTCTATTTGTTGTTTGCAAAGTCTGCATTTATCTGTTGTGGTATTGGGATCTTTAATAATATGCTTGCTGTAATATCTGGTGTTTATTGTTTGATCCTGTATTGCAATCATGAATCCTTCCGTCTCACTGTATATATTACCTTTTCTTAGCCATGTGTTGGATGCGTCTTGATCGATGTGTGGCTGTGTTAGATGATACGTATGCTTGCCATGTAGTGTTTTCTTTTTCCAATTTACTTTCTTCGTATCTGTTGATGTTATGTGATCTAAAGGGTTGTAGAGGTGGTTATGAAATTTTAGTGGTGTAGCCGATGTATGAGTGATTGCTTTGTGTATTTTGCTAGTTTCTGCTCGTTCTATAAAGAATTTTCTTAAATTGTCTACCTGTCCATAATGTAGGTTTTTTATGTCGATGAATCCCCTTCCTCCTTCCTTTCTGCTTAATGTGAATCTTTCTGTTGCTGAATGTATGTGATGTATTCTATATTTGTGGCATCGTGACCATGTAAGTGTATTGAGTGCTTCTAGGTCTGTGTTACACCATTTCACTACTCAAAATGAGTAGGTAAATACTGGTATAGCATAAGTATTTATAGCTTTTGTCTTGTTTCTTGCTGTCAATTCTGTTTTCAGTATTTTTGTTAGTCTGTCTATATTTTTCTTTTAGTTCTTCTTTAATATTTGAATTATCTATTCCTATTTTTTGTCTGTATCCTAGATATTTATAGACATCTGTTTTTTCCATCGCTTCTATGCAGTCGCTGTGGTTATCCAATATGTAATCTTCTTGTTTAGTGTGTTTTCCCTTGACTATGCTATTTTTCTTACATTTGTCTGTTCCAAAAGCCATATTTGTATCATTGCTGAATACTTCTGTTATCTTTAGTAAATGGTTGAGTTGTTGATTTGTTGCTGCCAGTAGTTTTAGATTATCCATGTATAGCAAATGTGTGATTTTGTGTGGGTATGTTCCAGTAATATTGTATCCATAATTTGTATTATTTAGCATTTTGGATAGTGGGTTCAGTGCAAGACAGAACCAGAAAGGACTTAATGAGTCTCCTTGGTATATTCCACACTTAATCTGTATTGGCTGTGATGTGATATTATTTGAATTTGTTTGGATATTAAGTGTGGTTTTCCAATTTTTCATTACAATGTTTAGGAACTGTATCAATTTAGGATCTACTTTGCACATTTCCAATATTTGTAGTAACCATGAATGGGGTACACTATCAAAAGCTTTTTGGTAATCAATGTATGCGTAGTGTAGGGACCTTTGTTTAGTTTTAGCTTGATATGTCACCTCTGTATCTATTATCAGTTGCTCTTTACATCCTTGTGCTCCTTTGCAACAGCCTTTTGGTTCTTCATTTATAATTTTGTTCTGTGTTGTATGTGTCATTAATTTCTGTGTAATGACTGAAGTTAATATTTTGTATATTGCTGGTAGGCAGGTCATGGGGCGATATTTAGCTGGGTTTGCTGTGTCTGCTTGATCTTTAGGTTTCAGATAAGTTATTCCATGTGTAAGTGTATTAGGGAATGTGCATGGGTCTGCGATGTAACTGTTAAATAATTTAGTTAGATGTGAATGTGTTGAGGTGAACTTCTTTAGCCAGAAATTTGGTATTTTATCTTTTCCAGGGGCTTTCTAATTGTGAGTAGAATTAATTGCTTGGGTGACTTCATGTTGCAAAATTATCACTTCAGGCATTTGTCATATCATCTTGTATGTGTCTGTTTCTGCTTGTATCCGCCGTGCATGCCTGTTATGTTGTACCGGGTTTGACCATATGTCGCTCCAGAAGTATTTCATGTCTGTTATGCTTGGTGGATTGTCTATTTTAATGTGTGTGTTATCTATTGTCTGGTAAAATTTATTTTGGTTTGTGTTGAATGTTTGGTTTTGTTTCCTTCTATTTTCACTTTTTTTGTATCTTCTAAGTCGTTTGGCCAATGCTTGTAATTTCTGCTTCTTTTCATCTAATTGCTCTATCGCTTCTTGTTGTGAGATTTTACCTATCCTTTTTTGTTTTTTTTTTCTGACATTTCATTTCTTATAAATTGTGTTAGCTGTCCGATGTCTTTTCTCAGTTTTTCTATTCTGATCTGTAGCCTGTGTTGCCATGCTGGTTTTGTGGGTTTTTTCTGTGTGTTGGTTGGTTCTGATCTCTGCCTAGTGTGTATATTTAGTGTAGTGAGTGCTCCTATATAAACAAGTAGTTGTAACTCTTCCATAGTTGTGTTTTCATTTATTTTGTTGTGTATGATTGTGTTGTTAGTTTTTATTGTTGTTTCAACTTGTGAGTTATTTGGCGGTCTATGCAAGAATGGTCTAATGTCTGTATTTGTGTCTTTGTATTCTATATACGTCAGCTGAAATTTTTCTCCTATATCTAACATGTGTGTCACTTCGTGTTCCATTTGTGCTTGTTCTGGTGGGTGTCTTAAGATTTCGTTTTCCTCTGATTGTTTAATTGATGGGTGTTGTTCTTTGTTTGTTTGCTCTGGGATGTTCGAGTCCATTACTGTATTTTCTTCTTCTTCTTCTTCTTCTTCTGATTGCACATTATTTTGTTCCAGTATCTGTTGTACTTGTTGTTTGATGTTTTCTAATTCTGACTGGGGTATCCTGTTATTTTTGATTATTACACGGATCTGATCAGCTAGTCGTGGTTCTGTTAAAAATTTTAATTCTGGGTATCTGGTAATAAACATTGTGTATACTTGTGATCTGTATCCAGTTGTGTTGGTTCCTAGGTTTGTTGCTTGGTAATAACAGAACATGAGGTGTCGATTAACTTCATCTGACCATCTCATCCTCTGTCTTTGTTTTTTTTAGGAAAGCGAAAAATCCGAATCTCTATGGCCGGACGGGGAACTGAAAAGCTGTGTTCTCGAATGGAAGTGAAGTGGGTTACCACTGCGTCACGTCGCTCCATATTCTCAGACTATAAAATTGCGAAGTTCACTGTCGGCACTGGCAGTTACCCGATTTGTTGATGTGTCAACACGGACTGTCCAACATATCTACAAGGAATGGTGTACCAGTCCAGTCGCAACCACATAACACGGCGTACGAACAGTGGTCGTAAAAAGGCAATAACGGACGAGACCGGAGACTAGCATCATGCCTTGTCATTGACAATCGGTTTCAAACTAGATAGAAATTGCTGGTGTCAGCGAGCGAAGATAAATCTCAGCCAGTTGCCGAGGGACACTGCAAAGGTAACTGCATGCAGTGGACATTTGGAATCAAGTATCTCGGGAAAGGCCATTGGTCACAATGGCATATAAGGCTGTTCGTCTCCATTGAACCGTGCAGTGTAGACCGACATGTCTCAATTTTGCTCCTTTTCATATGACGATAGACGACGAGTAAGTACACCAACGACCTAACAGTGCTTTAACCCACGCAATATGCAGAAGTAGTAGTTCAGGCTGGAGGCGATAGTATGATCTTTGGCGTGTGCTACGTACCATGACAGGGGCGCACTCATTCAGAATATCATGAACATCAGACATGATGCTTCTTTCACCCCCCCCCCCCGCCCCATCTTTCTCGGTGACCAAGTGTTGCCATTTCTTTTACTTCTTCCTGAAGAGTTGTTGACTTACCTTGTTATTATGTTTGCAGTTCCACATATATGCATTTCCCACCAATGGTTATTTGGAACTTTTTGCTTGATTCACAGTTCTGACCATATTATAAGGTTGTTTTTCTTCACACTGGTCAAATAAGTTTTAAAAAAATGGTGACCTTTTGTGCGTTGCCTGCTTAACTGTGTCTGATTACCCAGAACACTTTCCTTCCAGGTCAATTCCGCGGTTATCGTCTCCGGCAATGACGTGTAAGTCCGACACTCGGTAATCTCCTCAGAATTTCCTGTGACAGAAAGAAAGCTCCGGAACGGGGTCCACTTAGCGTCGAGAAGCCAAACAGAGGGCAGCACACTGGTAAAAAGCTTATTTATTTACTTCTGGTACTCATGAAGCAATTCGCTTAAGTCAAGATAGTTTCCGCCTGTAAGTTTGAGGTGTTTCTGACATATTTGCTAACTTTCAAAAAATATCTGGAGATTCTGTATTAAAAATCGGGAGCTACGACGGGCCAAAAACCGCGGCTCATTTTAAATGTACTCTAGAGACAACTATTGACAGTCTTTCCCTGTGACATCACAAAGCTATACGGCGGCTATAAAAACGCAAATGAAAACATTAGAACTAGACAAAACGTTTGACCGTAAAATAAGGGAAACAATGCAAAACAGTTAACCTGCCATTTATTTCCGTTGCAACACTTAGACCATAATCTTTCACCACCTCACTTTCAACTTCAGCTTGTAACGGCCCACACGCTAGTAAGTGCCGTACTAAAACTCCCTGTTCTCGGACTGCTGCTCCGCTTCGAACATTTAATTTCACCAACTTTCACATTTTCTCACTAGCGACCCGTGTTGCTCAACTTGACTGTTAGGCAATTTATTTACGACCGCATTGTATGATCACGCATATTTTTTATTGTCGCAAGTGTCAATTTGAGATACAACATAAGCTTCTTTAAAACATTTCCCCATCTTTCATATAATTTCTCTACAACCGTAAGATAACTTTTTACACCAAAATAAAGCCTTTCCGGTGACATAAGGGGGCCGGCCGGAACGGCCGTGCGGTTCTAGGCGCTACAGGCTGGAGCCGAGCGACCGCTACTGTCGCAGGTTCGAATCCTGCCTCGGGCATGGATGTGTGTGACTTCCTTAGGTTAGTTAGGTTTAATTAGTTCTACGTTCTAGGCGACTGATGACCTCAGAAGTTAAGTCGCATAGTGCCCAGAGCCATTTGAACCATTTTGACATATGGGTTATAAAAACGTTGAATAATAAGAGACTTCACTTAAGCACAATGACAGCACACAAACACAAGTCCAAGTATAGCACAAAACTGAGAAATAAGAGTATATATGCTACGAAATGCTCGGGAATGATTTCTATACACTTCGATGAGTATAACGACTAATGAGCGAATGGCCGGCCGCGGTGGTCTAGCGGTTCTGGCGCTGCAGTCCGGAACCGCGGGACTGCTACGGTCGCAGGTTCGAATCCTGCCTCGGGCATGGGTGTGTGTGATGTCCTTAGGTTAGTTAGGTTTAAGTAGTTCTAAGTTCTAGGGGACTTATGACCTAAGATGTTGAGTCCCATAGTGCTCAGAGCCATTTGAACCATTTTTTTGAGCGAATGGCTACCGACCTTCGACCAAAACCTGACATGGCAGTTTTTCAAAACCAACGTATTAGGCTTGACAATAATCAGCTAAAAATCGGGAGAAATGATGGAATAATCGGGAGGCGGTAGAAAAACTGGAAAATCTAGAGTCTCTCGCATACGTCGGGAGAGTTGACAATAACTCAATATTTAATTAATGTACTATTGACAAAAGTAAGAAATAAATTAATTTTTTGACGGTGATGGTTTAAGATAAGTCTGCGAACTGGAGAGCGAGAAGGTTCGTCCCCTCCACCTAACTACGCCAGAAAGGACTATAACAGGCTGTTTCAAGTTATGCCGAACGTCATTTAAAACAGCAGCGATGCAGTGTGCAGACATGCGCACAGATTGTTCTTTCCCACTAACTGCGGTAAATGACAAGGAACACAAATATTGGTAATTAATATAACTACCGGATGAAACGAACAATGACAAATTAAATACGAGGCGTGTTTTTTAAGTAAGTACCGCTTTGAAATTAAAAAACGACGTGCTAACACACCTCAATTTTATTTTTACATTAAAGCCTGTACCTTAACACTTCTCACAGAAGTCTGTCGCCTGACTTGTTAACCACTGCATCACCACTGTTTTGACTTCGTCATCGTCTTGAAGACGCTGACCGCCCAGGTGTTTCTTCAAGTGCAGCAAAAGATGGTAGTCACTGAGCGCAAGATCGGGGCTGTACGGAGGATGGTCTAGAGTTTCCCATCGAAAAGATGTGATGAGATCTTTGGTCCGATTCGCCACATGCTGACGGGCATTGTCTTGCAGCAAAACGATGCCCTTGCTCAACTTCCATGGACTGTTGCTTTGAATCTGGTGTGACGTAGGCCACCAATGTTTCATCGCCCGTAACAATTTGGCTTAAGAAATCACCACCATCGTTGTGGTACCGCTCACGTGAAGTCAATGCACTGTCTAAACGTTTGGTTTTGTGCACATCCGTCAACATTTTCGGTACCCAACGTGCGCACAATTGTCGGTAATTCAAGTGCTCGGTCACAATGCCATACAACACACTAAAAGAAACATAAGGAAAGTCATCCCGCAAGGAGGAAATCGTAAAGCGTCTGTTTTCTCTCACCTTATTGTCCACTTCCTGCACCAAACCTTCATTAACGACCGAAAGACGCTCGCTCCGTTGTTCATCATGTACATTTGTGCGGCCATCTATAAATGCTCTCACCCACTTTCTTACCATTCCATCACTCATAATGTTTCCTTCGTAAGCTGCACAGATCTCACGATGAATATCGATCGCTTTTAGGCCTTTAGCACCAAGAAATCTTATAACAGCCCTTACTTCACAGTCGGCGGGTTAGGTTAGTGTGTTGTTTAACGTCCAGTCGACAACGAGGTCAATCGAGACGGAGCACAAGCTCGGATTAGGGAAGGATGGGGAAGGAAATCGGCCGTGCCCTTTCAAAGGAACCATCCCAGCATTTGCCTGAAACGATTTAGAGAAATCACGGAAAACCTAAATGAGGATGGCTGGAGACGGGATTGAACAGTCGTCCTCCCGAATGCGACAGTCGGCGGGACTCACGATTATCGGAGGCATCTTAAACACTCAGTACACAACGTAAACAAGGAAGAAATGGTTCAAATGGCTCTGAGCACTATGGGACTAAATATCTATGGTCATCAGTCCCCTAGAACTTAGAACTACTTAAACCTAACTAACCTAAGGACATCACACAACACCCAGTCATCACGAGGCAGAGAAAACCCCTGACCCCGCCGGGAATCGAACCCGGGAACCCGGGCGTGGGAAGCGAGAGCGCTACCGCACGACTACAAGCTGCGGACAACAAGGAAGAATCAGACTAATGGCGTCAGTGCGTAGATCAAGGTACAGGCATAACAAGCATAACAGACATGAAACACTTCTGAGATATCTCAGCACGTCTTTTTTTAATTTCAAAACGGTACTTACTAAAAAAAAAAAAAAACGCGCCTCGTAATTCACGGCACGATTCTTAGAACGGCAGTTGTGGCGTTCTTCCGAACCACTTCCACCACGACAAGCACTACTCGGTTTTCATTTTAAGCCCGTTTTACACGAGCGACTTTCTTATCCAAATCGACTACGTGTTGGGGTTGCGCACCACGATTTTGCGTGTGAATTAGACGCTAACCACGTCACGTGTGGGTAGTGATGCCAATGATCAACTGACTCTGCCGAGAATGCAATTCTAGAATCTTGAGTTAATTTTTGTTTATTTATTTGCAACACGCTACATTACAATATTTTTAATACTACGCGTATGGTCCATTGATAGTGACCGGGCCAAATATCTCACGAAATAAGCATCAAACGAAAAAACTACAAAGAAAGAAACTCGTCTAGCTTGAAGGGGGAAACCAGATGGTGCTATGGTTGGCCCGCTAGATGGCGCTGCCATCGGTCAACCGATACAGCTGCGTTTTTTTAAATAGGAAACCCCATCTTTTTATTACATATTCGTGTAGTACGTAAAGAAATATGAATGTTTTAGTTGGACCACTTTGTTCGCTTTGTGATAAACGGCGCTGTAATAGTCACAAACGTATATAAGTACGTGGTATCACATAACATTCCGTCAGGGCGGACGGTATTTGTTTCGTGATACATGGACCGTTTACCAATTGCGGAAAAGGTCGATATCGTGTTGATGTGTGGCTATTGTGATCAAAATGCCCAACGGGCGTGTGATATGTATGCTGCTCGGTATCCTGCACGACATCATCCAAGTGTCCGGACCGTTCTCCGGATAGTTACGTCATTTAAGGAAACAGGAAGTGTCCAGCCACATGTCAAACGTCAACCACGAACTGCAACAAATGATGATGCCCAAGTAGGTGTTTTAGCTGCTGTCGCGGCTAATCCGCACATCAGTAGCAGACAAACTGCGCGCGAATCGGGAACCTCAGAAACGTCGGTGTTGAGAATGCTACATCAACATCGATTGCACCCGTATCATATTTGTATGCACCAGGAGTTGCATGGCGACGACTTTGAACGCCGTGTACAGTTCTGCCACTGGGCACAAGAGAAATTACGGGACGATGACAGATTTTTTTGCACGCGTTCTACTTAGCGACGAAGTGTCATTCACTAACAGCGGTAACGTAAACCGGCATAATATGCACTACTGGGATACGGAAAATCCACGATGGCTGCGACAAGTGGAACATCAGCGACCTTGGCGGGTTAATGTATGGTGCGGCATTATGGGAGGACGGATAATTGGCCCCCATTGTATCGATGGCAATCTAAATGGTACAATGTATGCTGATTTCCTACGTAAGGTTCTACCGATGTTACTGCAGGATGTTTCACTGCATGACAGAATGGCGATGTACTTCCAACATGATAGATGTCCGGCACATAGCTCGCGTGCGGTTGAAGCGGTATTGAATAGCATATTTAATGACAGGTGGATTGGTCGTCGAAGCACCGTACCATGGCCCGCACGTTCACCGGATCTGACGTCCTTGGCTTTCTTTCTGTGGGAAAGTTGAAGGATATTTGCTATCGTGATCCACCGACAACGCCTAACAACATGCGTCAGCGCATTGTCAATGCATGTGCGAGCATTACAGAAGACGAACTACTCGCTGTTCAAATGGTTCAAATGGCTCTGAGCACTATGGGACTCAACTGCTGAGGTCATTAGTCCCCTAGAACTTAGAACTAGTTAAACCTAACTAACCTAAGGACATCACAAACATCCATGCCCGAGGCAGGATTCGAACCTGCGACCGTAGCGGCCTCGCTACTCGCTGTTGAGAGGAATGTCGTTACACGTATTACCAAATGCATTGAGGTTGACGGACATCATTTTGAGCATTTATTGCATTAATGTGGTATTTACAGGTAATCACTCTGTAGAAATGATAAGTTCACGAGGGTACATGTATCACACTGTAACAACCGATAGAAAATGTTCAAACGTATATACGTTCTGTATTTTAATTTTAAAAACCTACCTGTTAGCAACTGTTCGTCTAAAAATGTGAGCCATATGTTTGTGACTATTACAACGCCATCTATCACAAAGCGAAAAAAGTGGTCCAACTAACACTCATATTTCTTTACGTACTACACGAATATGTAATAAAAATGGGGGTCCCTATTAAAAAAAAAACGCAGTTGATATCCATTTGACCTATGGCAGCGCCATCTAGTAGGCCAACCATAGCGCCATCTAGTTTCCCCCTTCAAGCTAGACAAGTTTCGTTCTTTGTAGTTTTTTCGTTTGAAGCTTATTTCGTGAGATATTTGGCCCGGTAACAATCAATGGACATGATAAGACTTGTGTTGTATGATGATGATGATGATGATGAAAGGAGAGGGTGAAACCCGGTGCCGGCACATAGCCTACTCGTCGCGAATAGCACCAAGCTGGCCGCCAAGCTTCACGTCCGCATCAGACGGAAGGATCACCATCAATAGCGTTAAACGGCCTCACTTCATGACACATTGTGGAGAGATTTGGTATTTAAAGCAGGACATTGGCCAAAGGCTGATGATCAGGAACTAGCCAGTTCTCCCCTTGCCGACCAAATAGTGGCAGTGAAAATTTTTTCCATCACCAGGATTCGAGCCGGCTTACCTCCGTCGAGCGCCACCGCGACTTCGGCCACGGAGGCACGTTAAAATCTCGAGTACGCTACAGAATGTGCATGTGCAGATACAGAGGATTGCAGCTTCGTCTGGTAACTTCAGAAGTTAACCTATTCTCGCCGAGCACGCTCCTATGATAGCAGTGATTTGGTGTTTTTTGTGCCTGCTTGATCTTTATTTTCTTCTCTACTTTGCCGTCGTTGTACACTAGAAATGTTACACGAGGGCCCGGTATTTTTCCAGCTAGGGTTCGACACAAAAGAGAGGCAATATCCGAAAGCAAAAGGGTATTTACGTTTTCAATACGTGGATAAAAAGTCTACACTATGTACAAATAAGAAAATTAAAAGATGAAAGTTTTTTAATTAAAATTATTTCAACGGTGAAAAGTCAGAACCACTTAACGAAAAAAGTAATTTTCAATGTTACGAGGCAAATAGAAAACAAGATACACAGAATAAAGTAAAACGGCGCTGTTTAATGCCTTTTAAATATCGTCTAATGAGTTCGCAAGAGTGTATTTTCTCTAGAAAATAAAGATCTGCTAGAATATTTGTGTGACACTTTTCCTATTCTTTCAGTTATCAAGAGCGTGAAGAATTTACCATACGACCTTTGTCAAGAACATTCACTACAAAAATTCTTATGGTCACTAAGAAACCCTACTATCATTGTTGTTCGTAGTTTTATCGTAAAATGGATGGCCCTTCATAAAGTCACCTTCAACGTTCAGTGCCGAACGGCACAGCAGACAGCTGCCACAATTCACAACGGGCGCAATTTTGGCGCTGAAGATTACACAAAATCAACTAATCGTGACTTATTACAGGAGCAAAACGTCAGGAGCGCTATTTAATTCTAAAACACCACGAGTGCTCGATTGAGACAAAACATTCGCTAGCTTTACATGCAAACTGTACCACAATAAGTCTAAAAATGGATGGTTAGACGGGGATATACACTGTTCAAAAAGTATCCGGACAAGTACTATTGGACATTAATAAGCGATGCGTCCACTCTTCAGCTATCAGATGGCTTTAAGTCTACTGGACGCACATTCAGTGTGTTGTCTGAATGTCTGGAGGAATGGCAGGCCATCTAACTCAAGAGCTGAAATTAGGGACAGCAGTGATGTTTGACGCTGGGGACTGCAGCGAAGCCGACGTTGTGGCTCATCCTAAAGGTGTTTCACTTGGTTTAAGTCGGGATTCTGGGCGGGTCGGTCGATTTCACGAATGTTATTGTCCACAAACCATTCCTTCCTTCACAGATACTGTTTTATGACAGGGAGGACTGTCATGTTGATACGATCAACCATTTCTCCAAACTGTTTGACTACAGTACGAAGTACACAATGATCTAAACTTTATTCGTACCCTTCCGTATTTGCGTTTTCTTAAGCACAATAAGAGGACCACACCCTAACCACAGCCGGCCGTTGTGGCCGAACGGTTCTAGGCGCTTCAGTCTGGAACCGCGCGACCGCTACGGTCGCAGGTTTGAATCCTGCCTCGGGCAAGGATGTGTGTGATGTCCTTAGGTTAGTTAGGTTTTAGTAGTTCTAAGTCTAGGTGACTGATGACCTCAGATGTTACGTCCCATAGTGCTCAGAGCCATTGAACCATTTTGAACCCTAACCACGAAGAAAACCTCCAGACTGTAACACCACCTCATCCGTACTTCACTAATGGCTTTGCAAGTAACGTTCGCCCAATTCTAGCCCTTCTAACGGGTTACCATAGGGTACAGCGTGATTCGTCACAGCAAATCACTCGTTTCTAGTCATATATTGTCTAGTGATGTCGCTCTCTGCACAATCATAGGTTGGTTGGTTGTTTTGGGGAAGGAGACCAGACAGCGAGGTCAGCGGTCTCATCGGATTAGGGAAGGACGGGGAAGGAAGCCGACTGTGCCCTTTGAAAGGAACCATCCTGGCATTTGCCTGGAGCGATTTAGGGAAATCACGGAAAACCCAAATCAGGATGGCCGGACGCGGGATTGAACCGTCGTCCTCCCGAATGCGAGTCCAGTGTCTAACCACTGCGCCACCTCGCTCGGTCACAATCATAGGCGTCACTTACCAATGACTACAGGAAAGTGTGCCTTGTGAGGAGCTGCTTGACCATAGTATCCCATTCCTTGTAACTCCCAACGCACTAACATTGTGCTAGCTGGACGGCAGATGGCAGTTTGCAAGTTACGAATCATTCCTCCTGCTGATTTTTACCACCAGCCTCTGCAATGTTCGACCGTCCCTGCCTGTTATTAAATGAGGTAGAAATGTTTTTAGAAATTTGTGGTAAGATCCTTTGGGACCGAACTACAGAGGTCATCGGTCCTAAGCTTACACACTACTTAAACTTACACTTAGGACAAAACACACACACACATGCCCGAGGGAGGACTCGAACCTCCGACGGGGTCTGCCTGGTCTTGGTTTAACTGTGGATGTTCCTTTGCATCTTCACACCACAATCAGATCATCAACAGTCGACTTGGACAGTATTAGAAGGATCGAAACGTCGCTGATTGATTTGTTACTCAGGTGACATCCACATCTATATCCATACTCCGCAAGCCACCTGACGTTGTGTGGCGGAGGGTACCTTGAGTACCTCTATCGGTTCTCCCTTCTATTCCAGTCTCGTATTGTTCGTGGAAAGAAAGATTGTCGGTATGCCTCTGTGTGGGCTCTAATCTCTTTGATTTTATAGTCATGATCTCTTCGCGAGACATACGTAGGAGGGAGCAATATATTGCTTGACTCCTCGGTGAAGGTATGTTCTCGAAACTTTAACAAAAGCCCGTGCCGAGCTATTGAGTGTCTCTCCTGCAGAGTCTTCCACTGGAGTTTTACTATCATCTCCGTAACGCTTTCGCGATTACTAAATGATCCTGTAACAAAGCTCGCTGCTCTCCGTTGGATCTTCTCTACCTCTTCTCTACTTCCCTTGTTTTCGGGTTGCATTTCCTTAGGATTCTTCCAGTGAATCTCCGTCTGGCATCTGCTTTACCGACGATTAATTTTATATTGCCATTCCATTTTAAATCACTCCTAATGCCTACTCCCATAAAATCTATGGAATTAACTGCTTCCAGTTGCTGAGCTGCTATATTGTTTCTAAATGATAAAGGATCTTTCCTTCTATGTATTTGCATCACGTTACACTTGTCTACATTGAGATCCAATTGCCATTCCCTGCACCATGCGTCAATTTGTTGCAGATCCTACTGCATTTCAGTACCATTTTCCATTGTTACAACCTCTCGATATACTACAGCATCATCCGCAAAAAGCCTCAGTGAACTTCTAATGTTATCCACAAGGTCATAGGTATATTGTGAATAGCAATGGTCCTACGACACTCCCCCGCGGTACTCCTGAATCACTCTTACTTCGGAAGACTGCTCTCCACTGAGAATGACATGCTGCGTTCTGTTATCTAGGAACTCTTCAATCCAATCACACAATATGCTCTTTTTTCATTAAACGACTGTGGGGGACTGTATCGAACGCCTTGAAGTCAAGAGACACGGCTTCTACCCGGGAACCCGTGTCTACGGCCCTCTGAATGTCGTGGACGAATAGCGTGACCTGGGTTTCACATCATCGTCTTTTTCGAAACCCATGCTGATTCCTACAGAGTAGATTTCTAGTCTCCATAAAAGTCATTATACTCGAACGTTGGAGATATAGGTCTATAGTTCTGCACATCTGTTCGACGTCCCTTCTTGGAAACGGGGATGAACTGCGCCCTTTTCCAATCTTTTGGAACGCTACGCTCTTCTAGAGACCTACGGTACACCGCTGCAAGAAGGGGCAAGTTCCGTCGCGTACATTCACTGTCTAGTCTATGTTTGAAGCTACTGAGGTCTTCTGAACGACCTATTCTACTGAAACGTCCTAGCAGATTAAAACTGTGTGCCCGACCGAGACTCGAACTCGGGACCTTTGCCTTTCGCGGGCAAGTGCTCTACCATCTGAGCTACCGAAGCACGACTCACGCCCGGTCCTCACAGCTTTACTTCTGCCAGTATCTCGTCTCCTACCTTCCAAACTTTACAGCTCTCCTGCGAACCTTGCAGAACTAGCACTCCTGAAAGAAAGGATACTGCGGAGACATGGCTTAGCCACAGCCTGGGGGATGTTTCCAGAATGAGGTTTTCACTCTGCATCGGAGTGTGCGCTGATATGAAACTTCCTAGCAGATTAAAACTGTGAGACGAGATACTGGCAGAAGTAAAGCTGTGAGGACCGGGCGTGAGTCGTGCTTCGGTAGATCAGATGGTAGAGCACTTGCCCGCGAAAGGCAAAGGTCCCGAGTTCGAGTCTCGGTCGGGCACACAGTTTTAATCTGCCAGGAAGTTTCGTATCAGCTGCACAGTGAAAACCTCATTCTGGAGACCTATTCTAGTGTTATAGTTTTTCTACTGACAACACGATACTCCCCGCCTTCTTTTATAGTGGCATGTCCGCCTCTCGTGACAAGTAGTGGTCCGTTCTGCGTTACACAGTGATGGCCGGACACTTATGATCAGATAATATGAACAACCCCTATCCTCCTGAATTCCTTAACCCGAGGAGGGCAGCAGTAATGGAGGGAGGGAGGGAGGGAGGGAGGGAGGGAAGAACGGAGGGAGGGAGAGGAGAACGGAGAGTGGGATTAGGGGGGCGGGGAGGGAGGGAGGGAGAGAGTTTTGTAATATGTTTAAAACGCCGTCCGGAGTATGAGTGAAAGGGTAAAGCAAGTTGTGTCGCGGCTGGCACCGGGCCAACAGCAGGATGCGTCCGTGAGCTGCTGGAGCTCGGGGCGGCTGCGCCTGCAGTGGCGGCGGGGACGGGGACAGGGTGGCGCTTAGGTGAAAAGGCTCGCGAGCCGCACCGCACCGCAGGCTCGGGCTGTCCTTTTTTCTGGGAAAGGTCCGCCCAATAGCTGGCAGCGCGCCAGCCCGGTACGGCACGGCCAGTGAATATCACGACGCGACCCGCGCCCGCGGCCCTAGGGGGAACGCGTCCCGGCACTTGACGCCCTCGCCCTTCTACACACGCTACCTGGCCACGCACATCCCTGCTAACTGCAGCGCGCTGGGACGGTTGTTCAAGCTCACTTCTCATACTTGGCAAAGCTTCGCGCGACTAAGTAAACTCTAGTCCCAGCCGCAGAGACGTCTAACGCGTTCGATTGATAGAATTCGGCACATTCTTCAGGGTGCACCAACAAACCCGATGTCATATTACGGTACGAGACTGAACGAGCAAAAATTTTCAAATAACCTCAGCTCCGACTACTACGTTGTCGAGTTACGGACGTACAACTAACCAAACAGCGGCGAACGCACGGCAGTGTGCGCATTTAAACAACTAACTTGCTCCAGCTAATACCTGTTACTCTGAAGAGCGAAGATACTAATTAACTTTATTACAAATCTTAAAATTACGAACACATTGTTCCCAAGACAATAGAATAACTACACACAAAAATCAACAACACAAGGAGAAATACTACACCACTGGCCATTAAAATTGCTACACCAAGAAGAAATGCAGATGATAAACGGGTATTCATTGGACAAAAAAATGGTTCAAATGGCTGAGCACTGTGGGACTAAACTTCTGAGGTCATCAGTCCCCTAGAACTTGGAACTTCTTAAACCTAACTAACCTAAGGACATCACACACATCCATGCCCGAGGCAGGAATCGAACCTGCGACCGTAGCGGCCGCGCGATTCCAGACTGTAGCGCCTAGAACCGCTCGGCCACACCGGCCGGCTTCATTGGACAAATATATTATACTAGAACTGACATGTGATTACATTTTCACAAAATTTGGGTGCATATATCCTGAGAAATCGGTACCCAGAACAACCACATCTGGTCGTAATAACGGCCTTGATACGCCTGGGCATTGTGTCAAACAGAGTTTGGATGGCGTGTACAGGTACAGCTGCCCATGCAGCTTCAACACGATACCACAGTTCATCAAGAGTAGTGACAGGCGCATTGTGACGAGCCAGTTGCTCGGCTACCATTGGCCAGACGTTTTCAATTGGTGAGAGATCTGGAGAATGTGCTGGCCAGGGCAGCAGTCGAACATTTTCTGTATCCAGAAAGGCCCGTACAGGACCTGCAACACGCGTTCCTGCATTATTCTGCTGAAATGTAGGGTTTCGCAGGGATCGAATGAAGAGTAGAGCCACGGGTCGCAACACATCTGAAATGTAACGTCCACTGTTGAAAGTGCCGTCAATGCGAACAAGAGGTGACCGAGACGTGTAACCAATGGCACCCCATACAATCACGCCGGGTGATACGCCAGTGTGGCGATGACGAATACACGCTTCCAATGTGCGTTCACCGCGATGTCGCCAAACACGGATGCGACCATCATGATGCTGTAAACAGAACCTGGATTCATCCGAAAAAATGACGTTTTGCTATTTGTGTACCCAGGTTCGTCGTTGAGTACACCATCGCAGGCGCTCGTGTCTGTGATGCAGCGTCAAGGGTAATCGCAGCCATGGCCTCCGAGCTGATAGTCCATGCTGCTGCAAACGTCGTCGAACTGTTCGTGCAGAATGTTGTCGTCTTGCAAACGTCCCCATCTGCTGAGTCAGGGAACGAGACGTGGCTGCACGATCCGTTACAGCCATGCGGATAAGATGCCTGTCTTCTCGACTGCTAGTGATACGAGGCCGTTGGTATCCAGCACGGGGTTCCGTATTACCATCCTGAACCCACCGATTCCATATTCTGCTATTAGTCATTGGATCTCGACCAACGGGAGCAGCAATGTCGCGATACGATAAACCGCGATCACGAGAGGCTACAATCAGACCTTTATCAAAGTCGGGAACGTGATGGTACGCATTTCTCCTCCTTACACGAGGCATCACAACAAAGTTTCACCAGGCAACGCCGGTCAACTGCTGTTTGTGTATGAGAAATCGGTTGGAAACTTTCCTCATGTCAGCACGTTGTAGGTGTCGCCACCGGCGCCAACCCTGTGTGAATTCTCTGAAAAGCTAATCATTTGCATATCACAGCATCTTCTTCCGGTCGGTTAAATTTCGCGTATGTAGCACGTCATCTTCGTGGAGTAGCAATTTTAATGGCCAGTAGTGTAAATGAATACACATTACTCTGCAATAAAACACGCACACACGAGAGAGAGAGAGAGGGGGAGATATTAGTCTGCTCTTTCCACTGAAAACTGACAACCCTAGGAGATGTTCTACCCGCAGATCAGTTTCTATGTCAGCTTCTCCATTAAAAATTTGACTTACTCTAAATATTATCTCTGGCGCGATTAATATTTACATTTCTTCTTTGCGTCACACTTAACCCTAGATTACTAAACCCTCGTAATTTGCAGATAGTATCAATTCGCGTTCCCGCCAATCTGGTATTGTCAGTCCAGGGTATAAAACTTATTTTGTAGGCGACTTATCACTGCAGACCTTATAAGTGTAATTAACTAGAGGGCAAACTATAAATTTTTACTTCATTTGAATAAAGTATGGAGTAGTCAAATTTACGGTGGTTTTGTAACCATGTAGCGTTCTGGGGTTAATGAACTTACGACGACAAAACAGTAACAATTGCAAGCAATGCCTCCTGTTCAACGCAGACTCTAACATGCACGCGTCAGAGAGAACGACAGAATTTTACGTTATTCACCGATCGTCAAGTGAGATTCTGGTGCTTAACGCGGATATCCGCATCACATGTATGTGTATACCACTCGTACTAAGTTCAAGCGTAGTCTATTGAACATCCTTATGAATATTCCCCGCTTAAACAACAGATCTGAGCATTGCCAGCATCTTTGGCCGTATTTATAGATAGCGAGTTCGGAGTAATTTTCCTGTTCACGGTGGCAGACTATAAGTGATCCATTGCTGTACGCTTAGTGTTAATGTACGTGTTTACATATTTACTTTTTAAATTATTTCTAAGTGTTGTCCTTACGTGCTTTCTTATTAATAACACACATTTCTCAAGCCAAACGTTATTTCAACTATCAAACCCACTCAATAAGCGCAATCCTCCTCCCTTCGTCAGAGCCACTAGCTACCTCATCCAACCATTTATACAGGGTGTCTCAGGAGGAATCCTCAATATTCGCGGATGTAACAGGAACGATCATTCGAAGCAAAGAAGTATAATAAACGTCGGCTCTAAAATGCACACTTTAAGAGCTCTAAGCACTTTTTCATCTTCGATATTGTTAAACACACGTCTCTTTTTACAGAAGAAGTGCTCATAGCTCTTAATGTATGCATTTTAGAGAACAGGTTTACTAGACTGTTTAGATTCGAATAGTCGTTCCTGTCATATCCTTAAATATTGATCACTCCTCCTGGGATAAACGATATAGATACGGATATGGGAAAAACGGTATGTTTTTTAACGGAGATAGCAGCCACGGTGCAAAAATAATCAAGGGACATTGTATTCGTGCCGGCCGCGGTGGTCTAGCGGATCTGGCGCTGCAGTCCGGAACCGCGGGACTGCTACGGTCGCAGGTTCGAATCCTGCCTCGGGCATGGGTGTGTGTGATGTCCTTAGGTTAGTTAGGTTTAAGTAGTTCTAAGTTCTAGGGGACTTATGACCTAAGATGTTGAGTCCCATAGTGCTCAGAGCCATTTTGAACAATTGTATTCGTGGTCCAGAGCTATACATTTCTGCATAGCACACGTAGAAACTTTGTGTCAGTAACAACGGATACAGGGGCTCCTTATGAGCTCATTCTCCGCACAAAGGGCAAGTTATAGATGGATGATTCAGAAATAAAGGCGAGAGTCACTTCAATTAGTCATAGCAATGATGCAGGGAATTTGGCGACGTAAAACTGTGAATCACTTCTACATCTACATATACATTTATACTCCGCAAGCCACCCAACGGTGTGTGGCGGAGGGCACTTTACGTGCCACTGTCATTACCTCCCTTTCCTGTTCCAGTCGCGTATGGTTCGCGGGAAGAACGATTGTCTGAAAGCCTCTGTTCGCGCACTAATCTCTCTAATTTTACATTCGTGATCTCCTCGGGAGGTGTAAGTAGGGGGAAGCAATATATTCGATACCTCATCTAGAAACGCACCCTCTCGAAACCTGGCGAGCAAGCTACACCGCGATGCAGAGCGCCTCTCTTGGAGAGTCTGCCACTTGAGTTTGTTAAACATCTCCGTAACGCTTTCACGGTTACCAAATAACCCTGTGACGAAACGCGCCGCTCATTTTTGGATCTTCTCTATCTCCTCCGTCAACCCAATTTGGTACGGATCCCACACTGATGAGCAATACTCAAGTATAGGTCGAACGAGTGTTTTGTAAGCCACCTCCTTTGTTGATGGGCTACATTTTCTAAGGACTCTCCCAATGAATCTCAACCTGGTACCCGCCTTACCAACAATTAATTTTATATGATCATTCCACGTCAAATCGTTCCGCACGCATACTCCCAGATATTTTACAGAAGTAACTGCTACCAGTGTTTGTTCCGCTATCATATAATCATACAATAAAGGATCCTTCTTTCTATGTATTCGCAATACATTACATTTGTCTATGTTAAGGGTCAGTTGCCACTCCCTGCACCAAGTGCCTATCCGCTGCAGATCTTCCTGCATTTCGCTGCAATTTTCTAATGCTGCAACTTCTCTGTATACTACAGCATCATCCGCGAAAAGCCGCATGGAACTTCCGACACTATCTACTAGGTCATTTATATATATTGTGAAAAGCAATGGACCCATAACACTCCCCTGTGGCACGCCAGAGGTTACTTTAACGTCTGTAGACGTCTCTCCGTTGATAACAACATGCTGTGTTCTGTTTGCTAAAAACTCTTCAATCCAGCCACACATCTGGTCTGATATTCCGTAGGCTCTTACTTTGTTTATCAGGCGACAGTGTGGAACTGTATCGAACGCCTTCCGGAAGTCAAGAAAAATAGCATCTACGTGGGAGCCTGTATCTAATATTTTCTGGGTCTCATGAACAAATAAAGCGAGTTGGGTCTCACACGATCGCTGTTTCCGGAATCCATGTTGATTCCTACATAGTAGATTCTAAGTTTCCAAAAACGACATGATACTCGAGCAAAAAACATGTTCTAAAATTCTACAACAGATCTATGTCAGAGATATAGGCCTATAGTTTTGCGCATCTGCTCGACGACCCTTCTTGAAGACTGGGACTACCTGTGCTCTTTTCCAACCATTTGGAACCTTCCGTTCCTCTAGAGACTTGCGGTACACGGCTGTTAGAAGGGGGGCAAGTTCTTTCGCGTACTCTGTGTAGAATCGAATTGGTATCCCGTCTGGTCCAGTGGACATTCCTCTGTTGAGTGATTCCAGTTGCTTTTCTATTCCTTGGACGCTTATTTTGATGTCAGCCATTTTTTCATTTGTGTGAGGATTTAGAGAAGGAACTGCAGTGCGGTCTTCCTCTGTGAAACAGCTTTGGAAAAAGGTGTTTAGTATTTCAGCTTTACGCTTGTCATCCTCTGTTTCAATGCCATCATCATCCCGGAGTGTCTGGACATGCTGTTTCGAGCCACTTACTGATTTAACGTAAGACAAGAACTTCCTAGCATTTTCTGTCAAGTCGGTACCTAGTATTTTACTTTCGAATTCACTGAACGCTTCACGCATAGCCCTCCTTACGCTAACTTTGACATCGTTTAGCTTCTGTTTGTCTGAGAGGGTTTGGCTGCGTTTAAACTTGGAGTGAAGCTCTCTTTGCTTTCGCAGTAGTTTCCTAACTTTGTTGTTGTACCACGGTGGGTTTTTCCCGTCCCTCACTGTTTTACTCGGCACGTACCTGTCTAAAACGCATTTTACGATTGCCTTGAACTTTTTCCATAAACACTCAACATTGTCAGTGTCGGAACAGAAATTTTCGTTTTGATCTGTTAGGTAGTCTGAAACCTGCCTTCTATTACTCTTGCTAAACAGATAAACCTTCCTCCCTTTTTTTATATTCCTATTAACTTCCATATTCAGGGATGCTGCAACGGCCTTATGATCACTGATTCCCTGTTCTGCACTTACAGAGTCGAAAAGTTCGGGTCTGTTTGTTATCAGTAGGTCCAAGATGTTATCTCCGCGAGTCGGTTCTCTGTTTAATTGCTCGAGGTAGTTTTCGGATAGTGCACTTAGTATAATGTCACTCGATGCAGAGGTTACTAATGCAGGAGATTTTATCAATTTCCTTTATAAAACAACAGATGTTCCAAGAAACTCTTGCTTTTTCGTTTACACTATTACTGGAACGACAGTTTCGTTGGTAGGACGTATATTTTACTGGATTTATTTGCTAGTATAGTCCCACACTGTCAACG
The DNA here is from genome assembly GCF_023864275.1 of Schistocerca cancellata. NCBI lineage: Eukaryota > Metazoa > Arthropoda > Insecta > Orthoptera > Acrididae > Schistocerca > Schistocerca cancellata. The sequence goes on along the minus strand of NC_064631.1, from coordinate 289,090,208 downwards.
ATAATGACTACAAAGAAATCTGTAGCATCCACAGTAAATATAATCATGCACGAACATGAAGGAATACTTTATTAAAACGATGTATAGAATCAGTGCAAAGCATGAAGACGTGTATCTGGCGTTTGTTTTTGTAACGTCCACAACACTCCGTGTGGTATATCAGCCACCCATCTATACTTTGAAGCACTCTGGACACCATTTTCTTTCTACAGTTAAAGCAGCGTATGTCTGATGGGAAGTCTGTCCAAAACAACCATTTCCAAACTGTAACTAAATACTTCGAAATTCCGGAGAAACCACTGCAGTTGTGACGACACTGGAATCTTAAGCAGGATGATGAGGGTTCAGATTCTTGTCCGAACATTCTGATTTGGGTATTACGTTGCTTCCCTAAGTGTAAACCATTACTGGCGAATGTCCAGACGGTTTCTTTAACAAGACCATGACCGATTCGTTTCTGCAACGCTGCCCACTTGCACTAGTGGTTTGTCTCTGATGACCCTGATGTCGCTTTTGATATCTTAATAGAACGTACACGAATACATTATTGTTTCTTAATAACGTAAGTTTTTGGAAAACTAACCTGAAATCTGTACGCGGTCCGGACCATCTTCATGAGTAAGCTTTCCTTTTCCAAACCAGCGTAACCAATCTCCAAATGTTGTCTACGAACGGTCATAAACCTCAAGAACATCAGTTTAGGAGTATTTTCCGTCGGATTCGCTCATGCATTTAATAGTCATATTGACATGGCACTGATAAAAAATTTTTACACCAATGCTATTTATTTTCGTTCTCCTGGTTAAACATACGCCAGTGTGCAATATTTCGGTGTTTTTACGTCAAGAAAATGTGGAGAGCTTCAAGCCAACGTGAAGTTTGGCTGAAAAGATCAGTGTCAAACAATGGAAATCGTAAAATCAGACGACACTTCCAGAGGTAATAGTAAATCAGATAAAATGGCCTACCACTGACGATAATATAAATCAATAAAATGGAATGGGCAAGGTAACACAAACACTCTTTTGTTAGTAGTTACTAAGATATTTGTAAAGCAACTATGGACCCTTGTCTTCTTCTTCTTCATCCCTGAGCAACTGCTGCAAGCGACATCCATTGCTTATTGTGAATATCTTTTGGTCTCCCTCTACAATTCTTTCTCCCCCACAAATTAACGATTCATTGAAGGCTCAGGATCGTCCTACCAAACGATCCCTCTACTAAGAAAGTTGTGCCATAAACTTCTTTACTCCTTATTCGATTCAGTACCTCATTAGTCACGTTATCTACCAATCGAATATTTGATATTTTTCTACAGCACCACATTTCAAAAGCTTCAATTCTCTTATTGTCTTAACTTTTTATTCTATACGTTTTACCTCCGTGCAAGTCAACACTCCGTGTAAATACCCGCAGAAAATATTTCCTAACGCTTAAATTTATACTCCATGCTAATAAATTTCTCTTTCTGAGAAATTCTTTTCTTGGTATAGCCAGCTGACGCTTTATATCCTCTCTATTTCGGCCACCATCAATTATTTCACTGTCCAAATAGCAAAAGTCGTTTACTTCTTTTAATCTAACTCGCCCACCATCACCCTATTTAATTCGATCATATATCTTTCTTTTATTGATGTCCATTTTATAACCTCTTTGGAAGACACTATTTATTTCGTTCAACCACTCTTCCAAGTTCTTTGCTGTCTCTGACAGAATTACAACGAGACCGGCAAACGTCAAAGTTTTTATTTCTTGCATCTTGGCCTTTAATTTCCTTTCCAAATTTCTGCTTTGTTTACTTCTCGCTCAGTGTATAGACTGAATAACACTGGGGACAGGTTACACCCTGTCTCACTCCCTTCTAAACTATGACTTCCCCGTCACGTCTTTCGACTCTTATAAAGGCAGTCCGCTTTTCGTACAAGTTTTAAATAACCTTTCGCTCTCTGTATTTTACCCTTACTGCCTTCAGAATTCCAAAAAAATGTATTCCAGTCTACACTGTCAAAATCTTTCTTTAAACATACAAATGCTACAAACACAGATTTGCCTTTCTTTAGACTATCTTCTAATACGAGTCGTTGGGTTAGTACTGGATACTATGGACAAAATAGATACACAGATGAAGAAATCATTAGTATGAATGCTGTTGCTAAGACGGACGACACGCTTGAGATGCAAAGAACGCCAATGGAAAAGCGAAACCACGGCTAGACACAGAGTGTCACTGGCAACATTCCACGAAGAGAAACTGACCATGGACTGCAAACGCTTGCAACTCCAGCAGAGATTTCCGACAAGCTGCTAGGTGTACTTGGTAACAGCCTCTAAGCCTTGCCGATGTCTGAATTGAAAACAAATCTTCCTTGCTATTTATTCTTTTAGTAATGACGCTTTTCGCTTTCGTGAGGCATCTTTAGAATATCTTAAGAGTTTGCTTTCACAAAACTTTCTAAACAATAAAAGTGCTCTGTGCTATACTGAAGCACGCTGTGAACCAGATAAACATACAGAGGCCTTAATAAAGTCGTATTGTCAGGTCAAAATGGTAAAGCGGTAGGCCCACATCACGAAGAAGTACAGACATTTAAATAAAATACCCGGAGAAGCCGCCGCAACTTCACGGCACGAGCGTCAAGCGGGCGCACTGGTAGAGAACGGTTTTGAAAATGTTGTAAAAGGGAAATTTTAAGATAATCTGAAGATGCCCCATAAAGGCGAAACGCATTGTTAGTAAAGAATAAATTGCAATGAGGACTGTTTTAAATTCAAATATTCTACATAAGGTAGCTGTACTACCCGGACTAACGGACTGGAAGATATTTTACTCGCTGATGTTGATTTTATACAATCAAATTTCTCGACATATCCTATTTCTCTTGCCTACATACGGCACACGTAATCTGAAGCACTGGCTGCTGCCTATTATGCATATTTCATGATTTCAACAATGTGCATTCACAGGCTCTGTTGGCAGACTTCTGCAGAGAAAACCGTCGCTATTCTTTGCATATTCAGGAACCTGTGTCGTAAGTTAAACAGATCGAAATAGCGTCCGATCCTATAAAACAGTTCGGAATTGCAACGTTTTCCTACTCGTTACTGGAATGAGACGGGATCAGCAGAATACACACGAGAAGGTCTCGAAACAGGATATCTTCCGCACTCTAAGACCTACAGCCGGTACAATCATACGTGTCAACAATGCTCATACCTGTCATTAGTAAATCTCTGGAATCCATCCAAAATACACCACCACCACAGTGCGAGAAAGACTTAATACCTGGAAATCAGGCAGCATTTATAAATAAATAAAAACGTAACGATCGACCCGGCAATTTGAATCTGGAGTGCTACTCCCAGTGTGCCCCATCTCGCGATCGTGTCCCATGTTATTGCCTGGATGCTGAGCGCGCTTTAGAGAATGGTACTCGTGCGTCTACTCTAAGCTGGTGATACTCCGGAATTCCAGCACAAACCATCGAATTAATGAAATCAGTTGTCGACGACATACCAAGAACAGTAGTAGTCAACAATTATCAAATCAATGCACACTCAAACGACGAGTTCGGCTGGTTACTTTTACAACACCATTGGTGTATAGGTTACATACCACAGACACATCTGCTACCACAGAAAAGGAACGAAAACCTAGTCCTGAACGCAGATACCACTTTAACATGGATTAATTATGTCGTATAATAATCACTGAAAAGCCTATTACTGGTATCTACATATGAACTTCACGCAGAAAAAGCGACAAAAACCTGAAGACTGATCCATATAGGGGCAAAGTTAACGTCAACCACTGTAAAAAGAACCCACACATAGCAATGGATGCCAGACTACCTTGGGAACACACGTGGGCGACCTAATCAGCAAAGCAGGAAGCAGGTTCTTATTTATCAGATTTGTCAAAGGCAGAATAAATGCTGCTGTCATAGAGAGTAACCACCAAGCAGCCGTATGTTTTCATAAGATGTTAATTTATTAACACGACCGGTTTCGGCATCTCATTGATGACATATTGAAGCCCCTATGTACTCCATGTATAGAGAATCAGATATATCAAAGGAAGCATAACCGAAACCACCAGTATCTTGATTCCGCGAAATTTTTTATGGAGTGTGTACTTCGAAGACTTGACAGCAACAGTACACTACTTGGAAGTACACGCTCCATAAAATATTCACAGGATCCAGGCATTGGTGGCTCCGATGACGTATGCTTCGATGTATTTGGTTCTCTATACATGGAGGTGCCAAAACTGGTCGTATTAACATAGTAACAGCTTCTGAAAACATTCAGCCGTTTGCTGATTTTTCTTTGGTAAATGTCTGACCGGCCGCTGCCCCGTACCCACGATGGATCAACAGATAGAGATACTCGTCCACACATACAGGACGTTCATGAGGCCAGATCAAGACTATGTTGAGGAGGTGTGGACGACGTTTGGAATCGCCACAGTAAAAACATTATGTACATGGTCAGTTTGCAATACATAATTAAACGAAACTATAACAACTGATCTCTTAAACAGATCAATAGTGGTCTTCTTAACTCACGGTTCCAGTGCTCTAACCTAATGCGTACAATAACGCTAAGCATCTACGCCACAAACATAGATCTCCTGGACCCTACATCGTGACTATGTATCTGCCAGAGAAGCACAGTAAAGACACATCAGATAAAGACAGGAAAATTCGGGAAATACACTTAGCAAGACCTGACAAACATCTCGTCCACAGTTGAAGTTTTTATTAACTTTGGTATGATGATAAACACAGCCAAAACATGTAATATATTCCTGGATGGAAGGATGCAGGATGTTTCTGTGACATCATACGAATTCCCGGGGATAATGGAGAATGGCAGGTGTATCATCATGGAACTACCCTTCCAATATTTGCTCAAAAGTATCCAGACGCCTATTACTGGGTATTAACATGCGATGTGTCTACCCTTTGCCTTTATGACGGCTCGAACTCTGATGGAGAGACTTTCATTGAGGTGTCCGAATGTCTCTGGAGGAATGGCAGCCCGTTCTTCCTCAAGAGCCGAAACCAGAGAAGACTATGTTCGGGTGTCCGGATCGCACAGTGTATAACAGCCCAATTATTATCTTAAGTAACACAAGCGCAGCTTCTGGCGTTGTACGGGAACCAGAACCTAGTAGGTTGGCCCACCCCGTCGCATGGCACTCCGGCCCGTTTCTCGGACGGTGTGGCTATAGGCGCATCGGCATCAGCCGTGAATAAACATGGGGGTAGCCTTGAAAGGAAGTGTGCTAAATTCGTTGCGGCATTGAACATTTCGGACTGGTATGTAGTAGCACCTGTTCACAAAGTAAAGCAATTCAACGTAACTGCAGTGCAACGATAGCACACTTGCTCCTGGCTAGAGAGATCTACGACATGAGAGTTCGACGAGGGTGGAAGCTGTGGAGGAGGAGGGGGGCGGGGGGGGGGGGGGGGGAGAGCCTTTCCACGAATCTTCAAGGTCCAGCGGCGCCCTCACAAGTTGAATACCGTGGCGTAGCTAGCGCGTGTATCTACAGCCTTTCAAGTGAAGAGTTCCTACCGGCTAAAGGCGACCGCATTAGGAAGACAAGACTGCGTTAATGTTGCAGCCTCAATTCCGGCGACTGCAGAAAATTAAAAAAAAAAAATTAAACAGATCAACACCCTGCTTAAAGTATACTGCAAGTCCAGCATACAATAAAAAGCTCTGAGTGGTGCTCACCCATGTCACAATTTTTTTCGGAAACGTTACAACCATATGCAGAAACGTAACTGGGCGATTTGAGGTCATGTGTCGATGGAATACTGCGTAGTTTTTTTAAAGAGTGGGGTTTTTAAATGCTACGTGTCCGGGACAAGCCTTACAACTTTTAATATGGGAAGAGACAAGGCAGTGTTTACCATACTGTTTGCGTTCAAAAAATGGTTTAACATCTGCGGTCATCAGTCCCTAGACTAAGAACTACTTAAACCTAACTAATCTAAAGACATCTCACACATCCATGCCCGAGACTGGATTCGAACCTGCGACCGTAGCAGCAGCGGCCTTCCGGACTGAAGCGCCTAGAACCGCTCGGCCACAGCGGCCGGTCCTGTTTGCGTGTTGACCCTTATGAAGACCAGGTACTTCTTAGTTAGATGAGATTTACTCAGTCATTTGTTTACGGGTTTCCCAGTACAGTGTTCGAGTTGGTGTTTCAGATTGTTGTAATTTTTGAAGCAAGCAAATAATGCGAATGCATAAGTACGTCCTTTATTACGAATTTTACATTCGACTATGGACACGTACCAAGGCATCGGGTATTTTTAAACGAGCCATTGCTGTGAGTGACCTATAAATACATAATAATATAATTCATAGTACAGCTTTCCTTCGAACTTCATGTGCCGTATCCGACAAAACCCTCATAACGTAATTCGTTGAACACACAGTACCTTAATTTCCGCAATTGACGGCTGCCTAATATATGAAGTATAAAATCTGAAAATATTGAAAAGGAAAAACAATCTATTTCCAGAAATATTTAGAGCAACATTTGTAATTTTTCTCAATGGACGGTCCCTTTTCATTAAATTGTACAATGTCAAAACATTTAAAATACACACCAATCAAAAATTGGCATACCACATATGGTACACTGCTGAAGATTAGATGGGTAGATCACATAACTAATGCGGTGTTGAATAGAACTGGGGAGCAGTTCGTGGCACAACTTGACTAGAAGAAGGGATCGGTTGGTACGACATGTTCTGAGGCATTAAGGGATCACCAATTTAGTATCGGAGGGCAGCGTGGAGGGTAAAAATTGTAGAGGGAGACCAAGAGATGAATACACCAAACAGTTTCAGAAGGATGTAGGTTGCAGCAGGTACTGGAAGATGAAGTTTGCACAGGATAGAGTAGCATGGAGAGCTGCATCAAACCAGTCTCAGGACTGAACAACAACAACAACAACAACATAATAAATAATTAAAAGAGTCAAGAAAATGTATATTTCAGATAGGTAAGCGTACACGAGGGTCAGACGGGCCGAAATCGCACGGAATCAGCGTGAGGAATCACCTGTAAACTGCAAAGTGCTGTCAGCAGTCCAGCGAGTACGATGAGTGCGCGTAGGAAGTTGAAAAGAATGGGGTGCAGTGGTCGAGCAGCTCTTCATTCGCTACACATTTCTGGAGTCACTGCTAAGCGACGCTTGAGGTCCTGTAGAGAGCGACTCCACTGGACAGTGGATGAATGGTTCAAATGGCTCGGAGCACTACTGGACTTAACATCTGCGGTCATCAGTCCCCTAGAACTTACAACTACTTAAACCTAACTAACCTACGGACATCACACACATCCATGCCCGAGGAGGGATTCGATCCTGCGACCGTAGCGGCCGCGCGGTTCCAGACAGAAGCGCCTAGAACCGCTCGACCACACCAGTCGGTGATGAATGGAAACGAGTGATCTGGGATGACGAATCACGCTGTACCTTATGCCAACCCGATGGTAGAGTTTGGGTTTGGCGAATGCCTCGAGAACGTAACCATCATGGGTAGTACCGACAGTGACGTACACAGGAGTGGTGTTGCAGTATACGTCCTGGTTTCGACTCATGAGGAAGAATGGGCTGTCATTACCCTATGAACATTCAGGCTTCTCACTGAAAGTGTCCACAATAGAGTTCAAGCAGTCAAAGGTGAAGGGTGTCCTGATACTGTTGATCAGATAGCGAACTATTTCCTCCAATACATATCTCGCTTAAGGGTACAACGTTGAAGTCAGGAAAAAATACAGAAATCTGCCGATAGTCTTTTCGTCGCGTACCATCCCCGAATGCAATACGACGCGGGAACGGGGGCGAGGGGGTGGGTGGTGGGGGTGCACTGGTTCACCAAGTAGTATGCTCCGCCTACACAGTAGGGTGGCCTGTGAGCTCAGGAGTAGATGTAACTTCGATCGAACGTCATTTTAACGGTTGTGTCGTTATACGATATGTGAGAGTCTCGAAAACTTTTTAAGTAATTGAACACAGTGCGCTGTCCTCGACGAGTGTTCATCAGAGACAAGGAGTCCCCAGTGAATGTCAGACAGAAGCTCTCTTGTTGTCTACTCAAGGTGTTTAACAATTCTTATGACAGATTTCTAGAGGTTGTAGGGGCGATATAGTACGGAAAGTTTTGTAAGGAACCCATGTTCAGAAACGTCCCGTTTGGATATAAAATAAGTTTGAAAAAGGGATCACTTTCATATCTGTCGCCTCACTGTACGGTATGTAACGGTAGAGCTGCACGGGGCATGTATCGATAACGTTTTACGGGTTGCTTCGGTCATTTACATACCAGTTCTGTTTGGCTACAACAACGGCTGCGACAAACTGGGATATTTACAGCTATGAGTGTTGACTATCGTGTGCCACGAACGCTCACTAGTGTCTGCGGACCGTGTTTATTAAAGTATGCATCCCAGACACACCTTGTGCAGCGAACAGCAGAGACGCCGCTACGTGGAGGACTGAGTTCACAATCTTTGCTGTGTGCGTACTGCGAAGCAGGAAATTTGGAAGTGATCCGATCTTTAAATTTGTTTTACATCCCAACTGTAGAGGAAAGGTGCCTAATATGAGACACACTTTTGTAAACTCATTTGAAAGGTCTAAAAGTAAGTACAATTTTGTTTTTATGATGGTAATAATATCTTGCATTACTTAATTTTATCATACAATTATCGTATTTACAATAATAAACAATCTTTCAGAGTAGTTATTAAATCTTCACAAACAAGGCATTTCGTAGAAATGAGATCAAGGTTTCCTAATATGAGACAGTAATAACATTTTGCTTTAAATATTTTATTACAGAATAATGACATATGAATATACAATTTTTACATGTTCATTCATTTCTGTTATCCTTCACTCATTTCACACTACTTAGGTTTATATTAACGACGTTCGGGGCAATCAAAATTGTCTTCTGTGACACCGCAATCTTCATGAGCTCATAACATTTCGTGCACTGTGCCCATTTCTCCCCGTGTTTGTCTTCAGAAAAGCACCCAGTACAGAAAAGACACTCTGCGTCATCGTCATCACTGCTGTCTGAATCCCCACTGTCATCAAGATGGACATCGGATGCCGAGTCACTAGACGATTCTTCTGCTTTAGGTCTACGATTTGAAGATTTTCCACTCTTCTCCCCAAATAACTTTCTGGCTGTTTTCTTAGCTTCAGCCTCTGATTTCTTCTGTTTAAATTCTTGCAATTGCTTCACATAAGAAGTTGAAGTTAGTAACATAGCAGAGCACGAACGCGATGTTTGACCTATTTGACTATCTCCAAGTAATCCTTGTTTATGATAATTTAATCGAATTAAAATAAACGCAGTTGCCATTTTACTACACTAAATGATAAAATATTGTTATCTCATGATAGTATAGCGTCAATTACATATAACAAATCGTGAGAGAACGAGTTCCCCCAATATGCGATAGGTATCGTAATATGCGACACTGTATTTGGATCCCCATACTGTCGCATGTTAAGAATTTCGCCATCTTACACAAAGAATCGCGCAATTGCTAACAAAGTTCGTTGGAAAATGAACCTAATTGTCAATGATTATAGGTAATATCGTCACAAATAACAGCAATAAAAGAGTGCAGTAATATCTAATCAGCTTTAAGCTGAAATATTGTCTTAACACCGATGTCGCAAAAACTCAAAACACAAGAAATTTTGTATCAACCTCTACATACTGTGTCCGGCTCAACTATGACGTCCTACTCGCTGTGTCGCCGTCTGGCACGCAATAGACGTGTTTAAGAAACCCTCCACCAGAGTGCAACCCCTAACATGAGCACAGTTGGGGTGTCTCATATTAGGGAACTATCGCATAATAGGCACCTTTCCTCTACACTTCCAGATATGAGCCCCTTATCGAAACGCTACCTAATACGTCCTCTCTGCAACATTTAGACACCTGTAACAGGAATTTGGAAACAACTTGTACACAAAAACAATCTCACGGAAAGCGTGAGCAGCAATCTGCACTGTTTGTTGATGACGCTGTAGTGTACGGGAAAGTGACGTCGTTAATTCTGTGACTACCATTGGGTCGTATGTTTCCCACGACAGGTTATCGGAGAAACAACTGGAAGTTCTTGCATCTTTTTGCTATGTGTCAGAGTCCCACTGGTAAAGGGAAGCCAGCAAATGTTTAGTAGCACTCTTATTATTTCAGATTGCACCTGTAGGTTGTGTTGTCCTCAAGTTTCATTGTTAACCCTCGTCTCCGTATTGTCACATCGAATTATTTCGCACCTGCAGATAGGCAACTCAATTACCAGATTCGCAAAGCAGGCTGCCTTCGCGTCTTCCCGGAAACATCGTGTCGACGATTTGCACCTACGAATTGATGTTTGCCACATCTCATCACAAACGAAGCCCATACTGAGCACCTGCAGTGCGTCTTGAACAGATGCTCTGTTCACTGACGTGTGTCTGTTTTCAGTAAGTTTTGTATGAGGATACAGGATGACTTGGACAGAATTTGTATTTGGTATGATGAATGGCAGCTTGCTGTAAATGTGGAAAAATGTAAGTTTGTGAGTTTATGGGGATGAGTAAGAGAGAAAATTGTGTTACGTTTGAATACAGTATTAGTGATATGCTCCTTGACACAGTGATTTCGACCAGATATCTATGTGTGACGTTACAAAGCGAAATGAAACGGGGAGAGCACGTAAGTCGGTCGTAAGGAAAGCTAAAGGATGGATCCTCACCAGGTCCAATTACAGAGATACAGCGAAGCAATTAAGAGGCGTGTTGGTACATTTCGTTCCGGTAGGTTTGATCAACACGCGAAAATTATGTTAATTCTCCGTGAACTCAAATGGGAATCCAGAGGGAAGACGACCTTCTTTTCGCGAAACACTCTTGAGACATTTTTAACAATAACGGCTTGGATGGTCTTGTGCTCATCAGGTTAAATCTGTTAAATTAAAAAAAGGCTTTCGCTACAATTATTGTCGAATTATAGTTACAATCAACAGTGAGAAACAGAGCAAATTATTTACATGGTGAACCAGTACACTGAAGTTGTAACATGGACGGAACCGAACATTCCTTGTCTATGAACAAATCAAGAAATCAGCGCATCGTCAGGTAAGCGCCAAGTATATGTCCACGTTTCCTCAAGCGTGTCCAAAAATTTTCTGAAAACCCTAAGACCCGTCAAGAAATAGCGTCCCAACCTAATGCTATAAAAAGCCAATGATGGGTTAGAACATATACTCAAAAATTAAAAACACCTACCATGAGTCCAAACGGACGACAATAGGCTGAACATAACCTGTTAACAATTGAATACAGCAATCCATCTAGAATCCCCAAAAATTAATAAAAATGTGGGAAGTATCAACAAGAATCCGCTTAGTAATAAAAACAATGTAAAACGATAACTGTTGGGGAAATTTGTGTGAAAATGACAAACGGTAAATACAACAGACCGCAGTGCATGGAGATGCAAGAATGAAACTGGACAGCTGTGGACTGAGCGGTAAGTCGTGTCGGTGCCGGAAATTGGGTCTACGCATAATTCAAGATGTCTACTTATGACTACTGTTGTCCCGCATACAAGATAGTGTTTAAAGACTTAGAGAGTTAGATTATGCGACAGACTGCAGAACTATCCTGTTGCCACCAAGGCACATCTTGCCTAAGGATCGCGATGACAATAAAAGAGAAATCAGGACTCGTACGGAAGCACACAGCCAATTGCTTTTCCCCAGCCCCATTTGCCAGTGGGAAGGAAGAGGGAATGACTAGCAGTCGTATATAATGGATCCTCCGCTATGTGGCGTATAGTGACTTTCGGAGTAGGTTTGTATATGTATATGGTACAAATGGTCACTAGAGGCGAAGGCAATTTGGCGAGATGGCTCCTTTGAAAAGAAACGGCCTCGCTTCCGAATTGCTGTTTCTCTAGTGACGATAAACTCTAAGCGTTCCTTTCTTGCTTTTTGAATACACACCGCGGTGCTGCATGTTATAGAACAGAGGGACGCAGAGTGGCAGCGCCCAGCTGTGCCTGTTGTGGCACGGAGTGTGGGCCCGGCTGCGTCACAGTAGTAGGGGGGAGGGGGGGGGGCGGTGAGGCGCAAGCTCGGCGCATTCCACACTCCGCCACGCGCTCCTGAGCACCAGCCAGCGCGGCGTAGCCACAGCTGGAGCACCACCCCCTTACGGCAGCCTCTTTCTCCTGGACCGTCTACGCGACCGTTCTTCACTGCAGTAATGTGACACAGCTCTGAATGGTTGTAACTGGGCGGGATTCTGGCTGGCTGGCTTTGGTGCCGGGTCGACAGTCGTATCTGGGTACCAAAGTCGGTAAGAACAATGGGCATCATGGATAAAATGGCCACCATGGATAAAACTGGCGTACCGGCAAACAGTTCCAACCGGCAGGAAGATTTCATAGCATCACGCTGCTCCTGCATGTTTTCTAATGTGATCTACCCCCGTTCCGTTAGATCGTCGGCCCGGACTTCTTTTTGAGAATCCAGTAAACACCTTCCTCGATGCATCTGGAAACCATTCTTGCCCATTTAAATTTCATTTTGACTACAGTCATAATTACGTCTTCCACTCCAGTATCTTCCCTAACCCGTTACGAGTATCTTCCCGTCTCTTGTATTTTACAATACACTATCTGTTCAAAAGCATCCGGACACCTATTAGTGGAGATTAATATGGGATGTGTCCACCATTCGCCTTCATGACGGCTTCAGCTCTGCTGGGGATCCTTTAAATGAGGTGTCTGTCTGTGGAGGATCGACAGATCCTTCGTCCTCAAGAGCCGAGACCAGAGAAGGTATTAGCGTTGGACGCTGAAGTCTGGATCGAAGTCGACGTTATAATTCATCCCAAAGGTGTTCCATTCGGTTCTTGTCGGGAATCTGGTCAGGGCAGTCCATTTCAGGAACGCTATTCTCGACAGATCATTGCCTCGTAAATGCTGCTTTATGCATTGTCATGCTGGTACCAACAGTTCTGGTAACTGCCAAACCTTATCCATTCCATCGGATTGGCCGGCCTGTGTCGCCGAGCGGTTCTAGGCGCTGCAGTCCGGAACCGCGCGACAGCTACGGTCGCAGGTTCGAATCCTGCCTCGGGCATGGATGCGTGTGATGTCCTTAGGTTAGTTAGGTTTAAGTAGTTCTGAGTTCTAGGGGACTGTTGACCTCAGATGTTAAGTCCCATAGTGCTCAGAACCATTTGAACCCATCGGATTGCCACAGGATACAGCATGATATATCACTCCAGATCACTCGCTTCGTCCAATGTCCAGTGGCGTCACTCTTTGTACATCCTCAAACGTCGCTTAGCACCGACTACAGAAATGTGTGAAGCGCTTGGCAGCGGGTACTTCTCAGTGAACCACGTGTTAGAGCTTCATCCCGTTTCCTTGTGTTCCCCATTCCTTTTAACTCCCTACGCACAATCATAATACTAAGTAGACAGCTGGCAGCATTTGGAACTTATGAGTGATTCGATTTGCTGATTTCATGCAATTTTTTAAAAGCACCGTCCGCAATGAGTGGTGGTCCCTACCTGTAACTACATGAGGCTGTTGCTAGTTTGGTTGGGGCTGTTTCTTTTGATTTCCACTTCATAATCACATCACCAACCTAGACAGCTTTAGAAGGGTTGAAAGATCCGGAATGGATTTGTTACTCAGGTGATATCCGATGACCTGTGTACAGTCGAAGATACCGAACTCTCTTGAGCGACGTATTCTACTATTGCTGCACCTCTAATAACACAGTACTCCCCGCATCATTTTATATTGCCATGTCCGCCTCTCGTGACTGCTAGTGATAAATTCCGCATCACTTAGGGAAGTCCGAATACTTTTAATGGCAGAGTATATGTGTTGGAGGAAATATCAAGTTTTTTAGTATTCAAGTCGCGTCCATAGGCCTCTAAACATAGTACTTAATGCGTAAACTAGGTACTTCACTGCATTTAATGTATGACGCTATAGACAAATGATCGTGATTGGAAACATGTCCTGTGAGTAATGTTTTTTTATGCCATGAGGATGGTCTGTGGTTTAACCCAAAATGGTAGGTTGCATGAAGTAACATAACTACTGTGACAGATCATCATTTTTCAGAATAACTTAGGGAAGTTGTAAATCGACGTAGATACTACGCAAACCACTGTGAAGTGCTCTGTAGAGGGCACTTCTCAGTGTACCACATGTTAGGGCTTCATCCCGTTCCATTCGTGTTTGGAATGTGGGGAGAATGATTCCTTAAATGCCTCTAGGTAATTAGTCTAACCACTGTCTTCGCGATTCCAAAGGATGCGATACGTAATATGGTCCTGTATTCACCATTTAATACTATATGGCTGGGGTACCACTTATTGTATCAGTATTGTAAGATGGGTCGCACAAGTGATTTGTAACCAATCTCCTGTGCAAAATAGTAATCATCAGAAGATCAAAACCACTTGCAAAATTATTTACACAAGATGTCTGTATGGTGCGAAATGCGACAATTTACCCCAAACAATAAAAAAGTGTGAGTGCATTCATACCAACATTAAAAGGAATTCGTTAAATTTCTGTTACACGACAATCACTCAAATTTAAAAAATATCAGTTCAACTAAATAGCCTTGGATTACAATTACGAACAAACCAAAGTGGAAAGATCACGTGGAAAATTTTGTGAGGAAGAGGAACCACATATTTTGTTTTACTGACAGACACGTAGAAAATGCAATAGGTCTACTAAAGAGACTGTCTACACTAAGCTTCTCCGCCATCTTCTGGAGTATCGCTGAGCAGTGTGGGATACTTACCTATCACGGATATGAAACGCGGAGTTGAGGCGGCAATCATTAAAACAAAGACGTTTCTCGTTTCGGCTAATCTTTTCACGAAAGTTCGATTGCCAACTTTCTCATTCGAATGCGCGATATCTTATTGACTTCCACTTACACAGTGGGAAATTACTATCAGGACGAAATAAGAGCAATCACAGCTCACACGGAAAGATCTGAGTGTTCGTTTTTCCTAGGTGCTATTTGAGTGTGGAACGATAGAGAAATAGACTGAAAGTAGTTCGATGAATCCTTTGCCAAGCATTTAATTGTGAATTGCAGAGTAGTCAAGTAACTACAGATGTTGACTGCATTTCTCTCGTACTGTTACAATGAACCGATGTCTGACACCTGCTTTACCTACGACTGAATTTGTAGGACACCACTACACATTTAGACACCAAGGTATTTGTATGAGTTCACCGATTTCAATAGTGACTCTATCCTGCAGTTATAAGATGCTCTGTTTTTGTTTGTTTTGGGAAGCAGGTTACACAATTTTAGATTTCTGAACACTTAAAGCGAGCTACCCTCTTTGCACGGTTTTGAACTCGAATCAAACGCTGACTAAATACCTGTCCAGCGTTTTCGAAACAGTACTTCTTTATAGATAAATGGATTATCTGCGAGAAGACTGACATTAGTGTCCTACATCTACATGGTTACTCTGCAATTCACACTTAAGTGCCTGGCAGAGGGTTCATCGAATCATTCTCATACTACTTCTCTACCATTCCACTCTCGAATGGCGCGTGGGAAAAAGGAACACCTAAATATTTCTGCTCGAGCTCTGATTTCTCTTATTTCATTATAATGATCATTTCTCCCTACGTAGGTGGGTGTCAAGAAAATATTTTCGCATTCGGAAGAGAAAGTTGCTGATTGAAATTTCGTAAATAGATCTCGCCGCAAGGAAAACCGCCTTTGTTTCAGTGACTCCAACCCCAACTCGCGTATCATATCAGTGACACCCTCACCCCTATTGCGCGATAACACTAACGGGCTGCCCTTCTTTGTACTTTTTCGATGTCCTCCGTCAATCCTACCTGGTAAGGATCCCACACCGCACAGCAATATTCCAGCAGAGGACGGACAAGTGTAATAAAGGCTGTCTGTTTAGTGGGGTTGTCGTATCTTCTAAGTGCTCTGCCAACAAAGCGGAGGTTTTGTTTTGCCTTCCCACAATATTACCTATGTAGCCTTTCTAATTTATGTTGCTCGTAATTGTAATTCGCAGGTATTTAGTCGAATTGACAGCCCTTACATTTGTGCGATTTATCATATACCTAAAATTTATCGGATTTCTTTCAGTACCCACGTGGATGACCTCGCACTTTTCTTTGTTTAGTGCTAATTGCCACTTTTCGCACCATATAGAAATTCTCTCTAGATCATTTTGTAATTGGAAATGATTGTCTGATGATTTTACTAGACGGTAAATTAGAGCGTCATCTGCAAACAATCTAAGGGGGCTGCTCAGATTATCACCTAGATCATTTATGTAAATAAGGAACAGCAGAGGACCTATTACACTACCTTGTGGAACGCCAGATATCACTTCTGTTCTACTCGATGATTTACTGTCTATCACTACGAACTGTGACCTCTCTGAGAGGAAATCACGAATCCAATCACAGAACTCCATATGCACGCAATCTGATTAATAGTCGCTTGTGAGGAACGATGTCAAAAGCCTTCTGAAAATCTAGGAATATGGAATCGATCTGAAATCCCTTGTCGACAGCACTCATTACTTC
Organism: Schistocerca cancellata; assembly: GCF_023864275.1. Lineage (NCBI taxonomy): Eukaryota > Metazoa > Arthropoda > Insecta > Orthoptera > Acrididae > Schistocerca > Schistocerca cancellata. Next base: position 289,073,553 of record NC_064631.1, on the reverse strand, counting down.
ATGGCAATAAAGAGCTAGCTGTGTCGCACAAGAACGATACTTTCTGAATCCGTGTTGGTTATGTATCAATAGGTCATTTTCTTCAAGGTGATTCATAATGTTCGCGTACAGTATATGCTCCACAATCCTACTGCAAATTGAGGTCAATGATATGGGTCTGTAATTCAATGGGTTACTCCTATTTCCTTTGTTGAATATTGGTGTGACCTGTGCTACTTTCCAGTCTTTAGGAACAGACCTTTCGTCAAGTGAGCGGTTGTATATGATTGCTAAGAAAGGCGCTATTGTTTCTGCATACTCTGAAAGGAAACTGATTGGTATACCATCTGGACCGGAAGACTTGCCTTTCTTAAGTGATTCGAGTTGTTTCGCAACACCTAAGATATCTACTTTAATACTGACTTCCCTGGGGCATGTCTGAAGTTACTTCCACATTTGTTGAGTCTCTCTCCAAGCTAAATCGATGTGTCCTCCGTTACCAAGAAATGCTAAAAACAATCAAGTTTCACTCGATTCCCCATACGATCGTACTTTGGATAAGTAGTTGTGATACTTAGTGCTATGCATTTTGTAAACCAACGAATGCGCCATCTACCTTACTGCCGTGATCCACGTATTTCAGGACGCCAAGTGCGACAAAAAGCGCGAGTTAGGTTTCACAGGACCGAGGTTTCCGGAATCCATACTGACTGGAATGGAGAAGATCATTCTGCTGGAGGTATATCATTACGTCATCGCTTCTTTAAAATAATATAAATACCTATTCAACGAACGATGCCTTTAGTGCACGTTGCACATAGCTGTTACCCAACGAGGCTTGCTCGTTAAAAAGAGAGCGCGCATGTCTTATACGGCGGAAGATCCTGAGCGGCACGCAGTGTCTGCAGCCGTTGAGGTTAATCACCTCCAGTACCTGCTCCGGTGCAGTCCAGTCTGCTGACCTGAGACGTGTGTCACACAGCAGACTGGACACATAAATCAGCAATCCTATCAAGCGGCAATACCTGTTAAATCAGGCGAAGCAGCGCTGACTCATGCATTGTTCCCACAATTCATGGCCACTAGCGGAACGGTATGCAGTTCGAATCTGTAGCTGATTGCCAGCAACACATTTCGGCCGTTTTTGTGTTACAAGTAACCCTAGACTCTTAAGAATCGAACTTTCAGGTGTAAAACAACTAAGTGCTCTCATCGTCCAACACAGGAAGAGTAGTCTGGGTAAACAGCGCTCCGTTTTACTTGAAAGCTAGTTTTTCACGAATGTTTATGCAGTCACATTTCCTGAACTTTGTCGTACAATGATATAATTCTGCAGCTATATTCAGTGGTGTATGTGGATAGTGTCAACAAAACGCGTTTTTTTCGCTATAAAAAGGTACGAACGGGTTTGAATGAATGTGTGAAGTTTGTTGTACATCGTTAAGCACTCTCATTCTCAAATAATGGATGAATATTTGTTTTAAGCGCCTGAGTTCCGCTGTCTCCAGATACAAATGGTTCTGAGCACTATGGGACTTAGCTGCTGAGGTCATCAGTCCCCTAGAACTTAGAACTAATTAAACCTAACCAACCTAAGGACATCACACACATCCATGCCAGAGGCAGGATTCGAACCTGTGACCGTAGCGGCAGCGTGGTTCCAGACTGTAGCCCCTAGAACCGCTCGGCCACTCCGGAAGGCTCTCCAGATACAGTTTACAATTGTAATACTTGGCTCATTGTGCTTGTGTAAGTTTATACCACTTAATGGGTCGATTATACCGGCATTTTAATTTTTTTTTGTTTCAGTCAATAATTATATAAAATAAAGAATATAAATTTTTTTCATGGCGATATAATAAGGGGAGTTGTCATGACGTCACAAACGAAACCGACGTCCGCCAAACATTAACTTCTGGTGAAAGTGTCTTTATCAAAAATGCCAACTTGCGTTCTTTACGGCTGTACTGACCATTATGATTAGTTTAAAAGAATCACGTTCATTCGTAACTGGTCTCGTTCAAGCGATACTTTCGTTTATATATATGAATTTTGGTTGCTCTGTTTACTTCTACTGTAGCGACTCTATTTTTGTCACATGACTAGATTTGCTGTCAGTCCATCTAGAAAAGCTGTGAGAGGGACAAATTGGAATATGTCCTCAGCATTTTCGGGAAGACAACAGAAAATAAGAACAAAAAGCAATCGTAAACAGTAGTCTGCTAATGTTTTGGGACATCTAACAAGGCGGCGTCAGCTTCAAAGCGTCGTAGAGCCTTAGTCTGTAGCGCATCTCCCCGTATGATACCTACATGAATTTTTTCATGCTCCTAGCACCTGTTAGGCAACCTGCAACTGGAACCAACTGGTTGGTTTACAAGTCTAGTATATACATGTCCTGCAGATTCCGGACCGGAATTTCAACTGCCTCTTTTAAACAGTGATCTTATTAATGGAGCTAAGCAGACACGACGAGGCCCCACAGCTTTACTTCTGCCCTACTTACCGAACATCACAGATGCTCTCGTTTATGCCTTAATAGCGAAGCGCACTTAGAAGAAAAGATATCGCGCAAACATGTTTCAGTCGCGGTGCACATTCTGCTCCAGAATGAAAGATTCACTATGGAAACAATCCCTAGATCGCACCTGAGCCATTTCTTCCGGAATATCGTTTCCTCTAGAAGTGCCAGTTCTGCACGGTGGTCACGAAAATTTCTATGAAGTTTGAAGTTTGGAAGGTGGGAGAAGTGGTATTGGCGGAGGTACAGCTGCGAGAGCACAGTTGGTGGAGAACTTGCCCGAGAAAGTCAATGGTGTCAGCATCGAGTCACTATCCAGCACACTATCTGGCAGAAAGTTTCAAAATGGCGCACACTCGGTTGCACACTGGAAGATCCATTCCGTAAACGACCCCTAGGCTGTGACGCAACGATTTCTCCACGATATCATTTCTTTCGGGAGCGCTGGTCCAGCACGGTATGCATGAGAGCTTCTGCGAAGGTTGGGAAGTACGATACGTTTGTGACTGTGGAAACGGATGTTAAGTCGTGCCACGGTACACGTGTAGGTAAGAGGATAAATCGATCCGCCAAGTAATACACTTACATTATCTGGGAACTCCACAAGCTACCGTGGCGTGCAGTGCATGAAGTACGACGATATTTTCCCCCATTTTCTAGTAAATTCGCGGATGGTACGCGAGGAAAAAGTGTGTCTGTAAGCACCGTATTTGGGCCCGGAATTTTTCTAATTTTATCATCGTGATCGTTACGGGACCCATGCATCGACTTATTTTTATAGGTCTCACCAAGATCCCAAGGTGCGGTAAATAATGTATGAGAGAGGGTTGGAGAGAGGGGCACTAATTGGTATGTCGCTTGTGTGGAGAAAGCTGGTTGAATTAGCCCACTGGTGTATATTGAGCACCACTGTTGCATTCTAAGGTTGGCAAAACAAATGATGAATTACGCATACACCTACTTGAACATTTTCCCTCTCTAGCATTAATACAATTCCTGACAGACACAGAGTGGCTACAAGGACACAGTAAGAAGCCTTATTCGTGCGTGAATTATGCTCCTTCAGGCTTCTTTCGATGAAGATGACCCTAGAATCTGCCTTCCCCACGAATATATTTATGTGGTCGTTCCGCCTTGGATGACTTCCAACAGAAACTACAAGATACCTAAAGATTATGCCCGATTCCATGGACTGGTCAACTATCGCGTAGTTAAACAACAATGAATGTGTTCGTCTGTTTACGAGCAATAAGATACATTAACCAATTTTTGGTGTCAGCTACCCATCGTTACACCATCTGACTGTCTCCTGGAGGTGTGTGTGCGCATTTCGTATCGTCTATTTATATCTACCTTACTACTTTGTAATTTCCGTTGAAGTGCTTGGCAGATGGTTGACAGAATCACCTTCAGACTATTGCTCGACCGTTCCATTCTCGAATAAAATGTTCAAATGGCTCTGAGCACTATGGGACTTAACATCTGAGGTCATCAGTCCCCTGGACTTAGAACTACTTGAACCTAACCAACCTAAGGACATCACACACATTGATGCTCGATGCAGGATTCGAACCTGCGACCGTAGCACCAGGGCGGTTCTGGACTGAAGCGCCTAGAACCGGTCGGCCACAACGGCCGGCGAAAAAAATGTGGGAAAAATGAACCTAAATCTTACCGTGAAAGCTCTTATTTTACTATTATGGTCATCTATCCCTCTGAAGCTGAGAGTCGACAAAACATTTTCGCTGTCGGAGGAAAAACTTAGTGATTGAAATTTCAAGTAATAATCTCGCGACAACGACAAACGGCGTTGCCTTATTGATTGTCACACCAACACGCTCACCATATCCTTGGCATTCTCTCTCCAATTTCCGTGTCCTTCGTCAGTCCTGTCTAGTAATGATCCCATGCCACTCAGCAGTACTCCAGAACAGGACGGGCAAGCGTAGTTTAGCATATCTCTTTAGCATATTTGTTGCATATTCCAAGCGGCTACCAGTAAAACGCAGTCTTTGGTTATTTTTGCCCAAAACTTTTCTTTCCGATTTGATTCGTTCGTAACTGTAATCCCTGGGTATTTAGTTGATTTGACAGACTTCAAATTTGAGTGATTTATCGTGTAACTGAAATTCAATGGATTGTTTTCAGTATTACTGGGGAGCATTACACACTTTTTATTGTTTACGTTCAGTCGCTACTTTTTGCACCATACGGGTATCTTGTGTAAATTTTGTTGTTCTTATTTATCTTCTGACGAGTTTACTGAAAGGTAAACGATAGCATTATCTGCAACCTAACAATAAGACAGCTCCACAGATAGCCTTCTATGTCGTTTTTTACGCTGCTGCCCTCTGTACACAGTTGCGTCGTCAGTGTTTCAGCCTCATACGCCTACAGACTGTATCTACCACGTCATTTATAAATATATCGTGAATACCAGCGGCCCTGTCACGCTATCCTCTGATACTCCGGTTGCCACTTTTGCTTTTTAGGAAGCCTCCACTTTAAGAAAGGAATACCGAGTTCTGTTTCCTAGGAAGTCTTCCGGCCAACTATATATGTCTTTCGATATTTCCCATACACGCGTTTTGCTCCCTACGCGCTGGATCGGTGCTCTGACGAACGACTTCTCGAAGTGGAGAGAGAGAGAGAGAGAGAGAGAGAGAGAGAGAGAGAGAGAGAGAGAGAGAGAGAGAGAGAGAGAGTTCCGTTATAGGCTGTCTTCTGAAACTCAAGAAGGAATTTCACACGGTAAGAGCTTGCGGAAACCATGCTGCTTCCGAGGTAGTTGTCCCATCTACATTGGAGTCATCCTATATGTTTTATCCTTCTACAACAAGTTCACGTCAGTGAGACAGGATTATAGTTCCGTGCGTCGATTTTGCGATTCTTCTTGCAGACTGGAACGACCGGTGTGTCAGGGTCTGTTTTCCCTGCGATCTGCGTTAAGTCGATGCTAGTAGTGGACCCAGTTCAAAATGGTTCAAATGGCTCTGAGCACTATGGGACTAAACATCTGAGCTCATCAGTCCCCTAGAACTTAGAACTACTTAAACCTAACTAACCTAAGGATATCGCACACTTCGATGCAAGAGGCAGGATTCGAATCTGCGAGCGTAGCGGTAGCGCGGTTCCAGACTGAAGCGCCTAGAACCGCTTGGCCACACCGGCCGGCAGGGCCCAGTTCCTCCGGATATTAAATACAGAATCCGACGGACACTACATCAGGTCCTGTGATTTCCTATTATCGTAAGATCTGAGCTATAACTTAAATTCTCTGCTTGCTTTGAATTCACTGATGCTTCTTGCACAGCTTCGTTTGACTTCATCGTTCAGCTTCTGTTTCTGTTTTTCAGAAAGGGTTCCACTAACAGATAGAAGCAGCCTGCCAAATTTGGCAGTTAATTGTGCTAAACAGAGCTGGAATGTAAGCCGTGTTATATATAAGGGATGTACAAAAATACAGTAACACCAAAAACACAACACGTTACCCTGCCTAATACAGTATAGGCAAACATTTGGCGTTCGAAACAGTATCCAGTTTTCCTGGAATGGTTTTCACGGGACCCTCCTACCATTCTTCGTACAAAACAGTGACAGGTTCAATTAACGATCATGGAGGCGGATAGTGATCACGCATTTATCTCTCCAAAGTAGACCACAAAGGCTCAATAATAATATCTGGTGGTTGCTGTGGCTAGGGCGTGCTCACAAAACAAGTCTTGGAAGATGCGAGCTGTGTCAACAGAGCATATCGTCCTGGAACATAGCATCGTCACTGGGAAATAAATATTGTACCATTGGATGGACCTGATAAGTCAAAATGGTCACATAATCATGGTGGTGGTAAGATCCTATGGGACCAAACTACTGAGGTTATCGGTCCCTAGGCTTACACACTACTTAATCTACACTACTGGCCATTAAAATTGCTACACCAAGAAGAAATGCAGATGATAAACGGGTATTCATTGGACAAATATATTATACTAGAACTGACACGTGATTACATTTTCACGCAATTTGGGTGCATAGATCCTGAGAAATCAGTACCCAGAACAACCACCTCTGGCTGTAATAACGGCCTTGATACGCCTGGGCATTGAGTCAAACAGAGCTTGGATGACGTGTACAGATGCAGCTGCCCATGCAGCTTCAACATGATATCACAGTTCATCAAGAGTAGTGACTGGCGTATTGTGACGAGCCAGTTGCTCGGCCACCATTGACCAGACGTTTTCAATTGGTGAGAGATCTGGAGAATGAGCTGGCTAGGGCAGCAGTCGAAAATTTTCTGTATCCAGAAAGGCCCGTACAGGACCTGCAACATGCGGTCATGCATTATCTTGCTGAAATGTAGGGTTTCGCAGGGATCTAATTAAGGGTACCACGGGTCGTAACACACCTGAAATGTAACGTACACTGTTCAAAGTGCCGTCAATGCGAACAAGAGGTGACCGAGACGTGTAACCAATGGCACCCCATACCATCACGCCGGGTGATCGCCAGTATGGCGATGACGAATACTTGCTTCCAATGTGCATTAACCGCGATGTCGCTAAACATGGATGCGACCGTCATGATGCTGTAAACAGAACCTGGATTCGTCCGAAAAAATGACGTTTTGCCATTCGTGCACCCAGGTTCGTCGTTGAGTACACCATCCTAGGCGCTCCTGTCTGTGATGCAGCGCCAAGGGTAACGGCAGCCATGGTCTCCGAGCTGATAGTCCTTGCTGCTGCAAACGTAGTCGAACTGTTGGTGCAGATGGTTATTGTGCAAACGTCCCCATCTGTTGACTCAGGGATCGAGACGTGGCTGCACGATCCGTTTCTGCCATGCGGATAAGATGCCTGTCATCTCGACTGCTAGTGATACGAGGCCGTTGGGATCCAGCACGGCGTTCCGTATTACCCTCCGATTCGATATTCTGCTAACAGTCATTGGATCTCGACCAGCGCGAGCAGCAGTGTCGCGATACGACAAACTGCAATCCCGATAGGCTACAATCCGATCTTTTATCAAAGTCGGAAGCGTACCTCGTTACACGAGGCATGACAACAACGTTTCACCAGGCAACGCCGGTCAGCTGCTGTTTGTGTGTGAGAAATCGGTTGGAAACTTTCCTCATGTCAGCACGTTGTAGGAGTCGCCACCGGCGCCAACCTTGTGTGAATGCTCTGAAAAGCTAATCATTTGCATATCACTGCATCTTCGTCCTGTCGGTTAAATTTCGCGTCTGTAGCACGTCAACTTCGTGGTGTAGCAATTTTAATGGCCAGTAGTGTAACTTAAACTAACTTATGTTAAGGATAACACACACCCATGTCCGAGGGAGGACTCGAACTTCCGAAAGGGGGGGGGGGGGGGGAGCCGCGCGTACCGTGGAACGCGCCTTAGACAGCGCGGCTATCCCGCACGGCGTCAGATAATCCTTGGCAGTAGTGCGAACGCGCAGAGGAACCATGGGATCTACGGAATACCACGATATGGCTGCCCAAGTCAACACCAAAACCCCGTCAGGTTTCAGTCTCGGGACTTAAACTCTGTCAGAAGTCAGAATCAGTGAGCAACAAGGCTAATCCGACCAATGACTCTTCGATTGCTCCATACTCCAAGTTTTACGCCTTCGGCAGTACGTTTTCCTGTTACGAGCATTTGCATTACTGATCAGTGAATTTACAGTTCCAATTGGCCCTGCAATTCCCTTCTTATGGAGCTGTCTTAGTGCTGAAACGGTAAGCGAGTGAAACATTCAGTTCTGTAGTGATTTTTGCTGCTTTCGTACTCTTATTTTTCGTCACAAATCTCCTCAAAGTCTGTCTGCCACCATCATTCAACATACACTTTGGTCCGCGTTGCGACTTCGCAGATGATGTTTGTCACTTTCCCTGTATACAGTATAAAACATTTGAAACGATGGTGCCTCTTGAAATATCAAAAACTTCGGCTACCTTGGTTGCGGCCGCACCCACTATACGAGCACCAACAATTTGTCAACGTTGTATTTCAGTTAGTTCCGACACAATTCACTCACAACTACACAAAACACTGTTCTGACCACGACTGACACTTTTATCATATTGAGGGGCATTGCACAGATGCCGCTCGGGGTCAAATACAACAGCGCAATCTGCAAGCTTGGCTAGGCTCTGCATTTATGTTCAAGCATGCATTTCTCACGATTTTTTCATAGTTCTGTCCAATTCCTGTATTTTAATTTCCACTACTCTACAGAATCTATGCGTTGAAAGGGATTTTCTTGTAATCTAAACTGGTTGCCTAACAACACGGGGATTGAGGCCACCACTGAATTCAGCGCTGCGTTCTTCCTAATGAGGTAAGTGGACTAAGGTAGCTGAAATCCGCTGTTAGCATTGATAAGATTACCCGCCGGGGATACGGGGGTGGGCAATTCCCCAGGCGCAACCAAGCTCTTCGGTAGCAGTCTTCGTCATTTTGACAGCGTGCGGGAGTTGGTGATGCAATCGTGTCGTTCGTTTATCAGTTGTGGCCGCAAGTCATCCGTGTTTCTGGCAATTAAAGTCAACAGTTATGGCTTCAGGCCTTGGAATAAATTCGTACGACAGGATGCCTTCATTATTCTACTAGAAAAAAAAAAAACATCTCCTGTGGAAGGACAGAAACTCAGAAGGAAGATCAATGTTCAGTGTCCTGTTGACGCAGAGGGGATTATAGTGGGAGATGAACTTCATATGCAGTGATGATTTTTCTTGTTACGGTTGTTCCACTGTTTTCTTGTCCTTCTTCCTCCTTGTCATTTTTGTATGCTGACATAAAACACTATTTTCTTCGTCGGTATCAATGCTGGACAGAATTACTAATTGCTGAAGGCTCGTTTAGGGAGCAGATGATTTGCGTCTGTACTTTAAGAGTTGTTGACAATGATGATGAAAATGATGATGATGGAGATGGTGAAACCTGGTACCAACATATAACGTAAGCTCTTGAAAAGCATAGAGGGGTTTGCCGAACTCAACACCCCATCCATAGGATCTCATGCCCTCACTCTAAGAGACACTGCAGGGAGCTTTGTAATTTAATCCAGGACATTGGTGCACAGTTTGTTGATCAGGGACTATACGCCACCATATCTTCTTTCCCTGCGAGAAAACTCTGGAAATGAAAATTTTTTCGTAAAGGTTACAAAATGTGCAGTACTCCTTTCATTGAATAGTTTAGCCTTCTACAAGTAATGAGAACGACACGCGATGATTGGCACATCGATTGAGTCGAATTTTGGAATGGGCATCCCCAGTATGTCTGTTAAATAGTGGCCTATTGTTGTTGTCAAATGTTTAATATTTAAGAGATGACTGCCACTTACACGACGCCTTTAGAAGAAACTTTCAACCTTTCCATTGTTGAATGTTTTAAGAAGTGTTGTTCACCAACACAGACATAAACGTTTAAAACAAACGTTGATAAAGAGCACGTCTAACGAGCTAGTACAAAAAGACGTCGATTTGGCACAAAGATTCTAGAAGAGTGAAGTGCACCTGTCGTGGGACACAGAGGAGATGATGATGATGATGATGATGATGACGATGATGACGATGATATTTGGTTTGTGGGGGCACTCAACTGTGTGGTTATCAGCGCCCGTACAAATTCTCTATCTTTTCACTGTCCAGTCTCGCCACTTTCCCGAATGATGCTGAAATGATGAGTACAACACAAACACCCAACCCCCGGGCGGAGAAAAACCCGACCCGGCCGGAATCGAACCCGGGACTCTGTGATCCAGAGGCAGAAATGCTAACCACTAGACCACGAGCTGCGGACCGGGACACAGAGTGAAAGATGGTTGTACGACCTGTATTATTGCTCCTGAATGTTTGGGCAGATTTAGAGCAACGGTATTCGGAGAAGACTACGGCAGTTCTGCTACTTCCACTGTGTATCTCGAGTTCGGAACATGAAAGTACGACGAGAGAGAGTAAGGTGTATGTACTGGCACACAGTCACAACTTCATACGTTATTGCAGGTTATACGAATTCCGCTATCCCCCCGCCTCCTTCCCCATCCCCAACATGCACTGTGTGTAGTAGCTTTTACTTTTTTGAATTAGTATTCTGACTCATGGAAGTTATTACCTAATCGAAGTGACCTTATAAATAAAATTACGTCAGACACCGTTTTTTGACAAAGATTTCATTTGCCGCTCCCATGACACACACACACACACACACACACACACACACACACACACACATAGTTTGAAAAGTTACCCATACATTATCTCCCGGGGGGGGGGGGGGGGGGGGGCACGTTTTTGCCAGGCGGATTTGAACTGGGCAGTGTAGTGCAGACAATGAGAAGTTTTAGATTCGAGCGAGCTTGCATTTTCGTGTTTCTCATTCGGCTGCTGGAGTCTAGTAGCGGCAGTCTAAATATTCGGGGACGGCGTTACGGGGAATACTGATGAACATAAAATTTGAGAGTAACACAGACGAGAGGTAATGAGGGCAACAGTGAGGAGAGGAAGAATATTAACTAGTATTACGGTGGACGAAATGGTAACAATGATTTATTAACCCTGCTGTTATGTTCGGATTAACATAACCTGGAAAGGAGTTAGTTGTTCTATAATTTTTATATTTAAACGCTAGCGCTCGAAACTTAATGACTCTCTGGCTACGCATTCTACATCGCTTAAGCCTTAAAGCTCAAATGAAATTAAAAAAAAAAATAGGTTTCTCTCTCCTTCTTACAGACTGTTACATTTGCATCCCTTGAAGCTATACGATCCCGGTATTTGAAAATTCACAACATGTACTAATAGCAATGGTAAAATTTTGTTTCTACGTAACTGAGAGACATGCAAATAGCTTTTAGAAGAGTGCAGATCATTGCTTGGTTACTGTCGACATTTGTGTAGTTACACAACAATGCAGGTCGCTTGGTAAGTTAAAATTATCAAACCATCGTCGCTACCGTAATGTTTCGTAAACTGTTCACCGCGGACTCTGTTCACGTATCTAACTTAGTAATTTCTGTGTGGCTATCACGGTGGAAAGATTTCTTTTTGAAAAGTTACAAGCTTTAGTAAATGCATATTTCTGAAAAAGAAAACCACACCAGTACCGACGGCATTCATCTCACATCTGAATCAGAAGACACTTCAGACATCAATACTTCAAATGACGTGCAACCTACTGTGCAAGTGGTTCAGTCAAGACAAATATATCATGTAGAACTTGGAAGCTTTTCCACATACTGGAAGAGTATCCACTGACTCTTGTTCCAACAAGATACGCTATATCTTGAGTACGTGATCTGAAACCCTTTTTTCAAGTTCTTATTAACGAAATTTTCCCAGTATTGTGTTGGAAATAACTGATATTGGGGTTAAAAAATTTTTATGGTGACGGCGGGGAAGACTTAGATCAAATTACACATGAAATCTGTATTGGTTTGTTATTACAGGTTGGAGTGTATAAATCGTCAGGTGAAACAACAAAGAATCTATGGGATCCAGAAACAGATAGTGTATCAAGAATATCAGTTCACGAATGCACAAAATGTAGTCTTCCGCTTTTGTTATAGCATTTACTGATGTGTCACAGCAGTAAGCTGTTGTTAGTGGTTTACAATGCTGTCCTGGACCGTCCAGGTCTGTGGCAAGGTGACTTCCATATGTTCTGCCCTAATGTCACAGACGTTTCACTTGTGTCTCACGTCTGATCGAAGAGCAAATGACAAGCAAATTGGCATCTATAAGAGTTCTATAGGGAAAGTGGCTGGGAATACTTTCGAAACTTATATTCTGGCACAAAGTAACAGTAACAATTATGAGTTCATGACTATTATTTCCTTAAATGACTATCGGGTCATTAAGAGCCGAAAGATCATATGTGTACAGCTTAAAACTGTTCAAGTTACAATTGAGTGTGAATGATAAACAGGATATGTCCAGTACGATTTTTCATCTATGTTTTCGTGATTTTTGGAAAATGTTTTAGAATGACAATAACTAGCGTAAAATTAGTATTATAGCAATGGTGAAGAGGGCGAACTGGAACTGTAGGGTGGGACATGCCTCTATAATAAACAACGGGGACATTTGAATTGAAATGGATAATAATGAAGCTATATTTAAATCGAAGACATGGGATGTGTACTAGCAGGTACTAGGCACATGTTCTCAGCTCTTAACTACCAGTGTTCATTATTATCCGAATTCAACCCCTCCCCTCTCGCAACTCAAATAATTCCCACTTGTCTTTAATTAAATTTGCGACCACTTAGGTCCACGAAATATAGAACGCAGTGAAGACGAAAGCTTAAAATTTGTACTCGTTTCATCAAATAGTGCTTTCCACAGTTTCTGATGGCCGGGTGGCTAGGACAAACGGCCCTGAATTGTGAGTGGGTGACCTCTAGCCAAAGGAATCTCTTACGATTTTCCTAGTGAAACTTTCAACATAATCTGCATTGTAGCAATGCATTGAGGGAAAACACTAACAAAAGCGGAAGAATACTCTTTCTTAGAACTACAGTTGCGTCAGCACTCTTTTTAGTAACATATGTGCTGGTAATTGGCAGTCCAGAGCTCACTGTGCACGGGGCGCCGCTACGATACCACACTAAAGAGTCCAAAAGAGATTGTAATAACTTTACTTTTAGGAAAGGCGACAAAACTGAATCTCCCTTCTTTTAATTACTCTTAATTACATGCCTCCTCCAAAGAGTACAAGAACAAATCTACCGCAATACTGGCGAATACCAAGCGGGGTCCCGCATTGGTCGAGGTTGTAGGGAACAAATATTGAATTTAAAATTACAAAGCCCTCGGCAGCAGCCTTCAAGAAGGCGTACAATTCAATCGATAACGAACCCCTCCATCGTCCTCTAAGAACAAGGATTCCACCTGGAAAACCTAAATATCATCAAACACTCACCAACACAATCCCATCACCCCCCAAAGTAAAATTCATGGGAAAAGGTGTCAAAACAAATTTCTGATCAAAATAGGAATTAGGCAGGGCGACGGTCTATCAATCATCTCCTGCAATCTGGTTTTGGACAAATTTATCCGAGGGTGGGGAAAAGGAATTTAAAAAAACAAAACTATTGCAAACCCATACAACTCTGAAGACCTAAAAATAAAATTCCAATTTATTTCCTAGCTTTCGCAGACGATCTGGCAGTTTTAGCAGACGACGAACGACAGCACTCAAACAGAAACTCTAAAGGAATACACTGAAACATTTGGGCTCCAAAACTGCAGGTACATCTGCTCACAACATCCTAGTCAAAAATTGATCACAAAATATAGAAAGATCGTCTGTGTTCCGTACGTACAGTAATCAGGTGAAGTCCTTTAACCTAAGGAGGGAAACAAAATGGCACATAAAATTCGCATGCAAAAATTTAGGAAAACATACGGTAACATCTACAACAAAAACATATTTACAGGGTGTTTCAAAAATGATCGGTATATTTGAAACCGCAATAAAAACTAAACGAGCAGCGATAGAAATACACCGTTTGTTGCAATATGCTTGGGACAACAGTACATTTTCAGACGGACAAACTTTCGAAATTACAGTAGTTACAATTTTCAGCAACAGATGGCGCTGCAAGTGATGTGAAAGATATAGAAGACAACGCAGTCTGTGGGTGCGCCATTCTGTACGTCGTCTTTCTGCTGTAAGCGTGTGCTGTTCACAACGTGCAAGTGTGCTGTGGACAACATGGTTTATTCCTTAGAACAGAGGATTTTTCTGGTGTTGGAATTCCACCGCCTAGAACACAGTGTTGTTGCAACAAGACGAAGTTTTCAACGGAGGTTTAATGTAACCAAAGGATCGAAAAGCGATACAATAAAAGGATCTGTTTGAAAAATTTCAACGGACTGGGAACGTGACGGATGAACGTGCTGGAAAGGTAGGGCGACCGCGTACGGCAACCACAGAGGGCAACGCGCAGCTAGTGCAGCAGGTGATCCAACAGCGGCCTCGGGTTTCCGTTCGCCGTGTTGCAGCTGCGGTCCAAATGACGCCAACGTCCACGTATCGTCTCATGCGCCAGAGTTTACACCTCTATCCATACAAAATTCAAACGCGGCAACCCCTCAGCGCCGCTACCACTGCTGCACGAGAGACATTCGCTAACGATATAGTGCACAGGATTGATGACGGCGATATGCATGTGGGCAGCATTTGGTTTACTGACGAAGCTTATTTTTACCTGGACGGCTTCGTCAATAAACAGAACTGGCGCATACGGGGAACTGAAAAGCCCCATGTTGCAGATCCATCGTCCCTGCATCCTCAAAAAGTACTGGTCGGGCCGCCATTTCTTCCAAAGAAATCATTGGCCCATTTTTCAGATCCGAAACTATTACTGCATCACGCTATCTGGACATTCTTCGTGAATTTGTGGCGGTACAAACTGCCTTAGACGACACTGCGAACACCTCGTGGTTTATGCAAGATGGTGCCCGGCCACATCGCACGGCCGACGTCTTTAATTTCCTGAATGAATATTTCGATGATCGTGTGATTGCTTTGGGCTATCCGAAACATACAGGAGGCGGCGTGGATAGGCCTCCCTATTCGCCAGACATGAACCCCTGTGACTTCTTTCTGTGGGGACACGTGAAAGACCAGGTGTACCGCCAGAATCCAGAAACAATTGAACAGCTGAAGCAGTACATCTCATCTGCATGTGAAGCCATTCCGCCAGACACGTTGTCAAAGGTTTCGGGTAATTTCATTCAGAGACTACGCCATATTATTGCTACGCATGGTGGATATGTGGAAAATATCGTACTATAGAGTTTCCCAGACCGCAGCGCCATCTGTTGTTGACAATTGTAACTACTGTAATTTCGAAAGTTTGTCTGCCTGAAAATGTACTGTTGTCCCAAGCATATTGCAACAAACGGTGTATTTCTATCGCTGCTCGTTTAGTTTGTATTGCCGTTTCAAATATACCGGTTATTTTTGAAACACCCTGTATGTGGGACAGAGGAAGGAACTGTGGAGCCACTACCAGCTTGCACAGTGCCTTGTTGACAACCTGGGTGTGCGGCCTCGCGGGGTCTGCATCACACTCTAACGCTACCATCAGCTGTTACCAACTGAAATGGGGACTCATCTGACCAGACCACGTTTATCCAGTCGTCTAGGGTCCAACCGATATGGTCACGAACCAAGGAGAGGCGCTGCAGGCGATGTCATGCTATACTAGCAAAGGCAAACGCGTCGGTCATCTGCTGCCATAACCCGGCCGCGGTGGCCGTGCGGTTCTGGCGCTGCAGTCCGGAACCGCGGGACTGCTACGGTCGCAGGTTCGAATCCTGCCTCGGGCATGTGTGTGTGTGTGATGTCCTTGGGTTAGTTAGGTTTAAGTAGTTCTAAGTTCTAGGGGTCTTATGACCTACGATGTTGAGTCCCATAGTGCTCAGAGCCATTTGAACCATTTTTTTGCTGCCATAGCCCATTAACGGCAATTTTCGCCGCACCGTCCTAGCGGATATTTTCGTGTCACGTCCCGCACTGATTTGTGTGGTTACTTCATGCAGTGTTGCTTGTCTGTTAGCACTACTCTTCTCGGTCGTTAAGTGAAGGCGGTCGGCCAATGTGTTGTCGGTGGTAAGAGGTAATGCCTGAAAATTGCTCTTCTCGACACAGTCTTGACTCTGTGGATCTCGGAATATTGTATTCTCTAACGATTTCCAAAACAGAATGCCCCATGCGTCTAGCTCCAACTATCATTCCGCGTTCAAAGCTGCCGTCGTGCGGCCATAATCACGTCGGAAACCTTTTCCCATGAATTACGAGTACAAAAGGGGGACGACTGCTCCTTGACTCCTAACCATTAGCGAGTTTTCTTTGCTGTGCATGTTGAACACTGAGGGCAAAAATATGCTGTTTCTGCTGGTCCTAAGAGGAAGAGTGAAAATAAAAAGTTTCTCTATACGAGCCGGCCGCTGTGGCAGAGCGGTTCTAGGCGCCTCAGTCCGGATCCGCGCTGCTGCTACGGTCGCAGGTTAGAATCCTGCCTCGGGCATGGATGTGTGTGATGTCCTTAGGTCAGTTAGTTCGAAGTTCTAGGGGACTAATGACCTCAGAAGTTAAATCCCATAGTGCTTAGAGCCATTTGAACCATTCCCTATACGAATAGGCCTTGTGTGATGTGATGATATCATGTGTCTGCTTCAGGGCACTTCCCTTTTATACCGTAGGTACGCGATACTACCGCCATCCAATGACTTTTCACCTCGGAGTATGTTGAAAACGAATTACTTGTCACCGGCCGTTATTGTCATCCAAAGAGCGAAAGGAATCTATAAACAGAATGCGTGACCGAGATTGTTTTCCGGTGCGTTGTTTCTTTGGTAGCTATTATGTAAACAAGTATCTGGAAATGTTTTGCTATTCCGATTCGGGTTCAGGGCACCGCCGTCTGCAAATCTGGCAGTGGCAGTACATGGTAGGTCAACATGGCGTGAGCCAGTATTCGTCTTGCTGGTATATCAGGCCTACCAGAGAGTAGCGAGCGGGCGAGGACGTCGCATTCGGTAAGGGACCCCAAAAATGGCGCGACGCGTCGGATGTGGAAGCAGCGCGATCGCCTGGCGTTTAAGTGCGGCGTGTGCTCACCAGGACAATTGAGTTGATTTGCTGAATTAGGTCACAGTTGACCTGCGTAGGAAGAGGATGCTGGACGCGGCAGCGGCAGCCGGGCAGCAAGCCCTGGCCGAGCGCGCCTGCCTCTGCCGCAGCGCCAACGGTGCAGGGCCTCACCTGCTGATGAGGTCGCGACGATGCGTCGACCGCTGCGTGGCCCTCGCAGCTGGCGGCGTACACAGAGCAGGCGTGAGGCGCGCTAGGATGGGGTAATTGTCAGTGGGGTCACGACATCCCCCCCCCATTTACTAAAACCGTTTATATTATTCATACACTACCGTAAGTAAATTAGTAACTTTTTATAGATTCTAGGTTCACTCAAGATTTGTAGATCAATAACAGAAGCGGGTCAGAGGTACCAGGCATCGATCCGTGCTGAAACACCCACATTACACTACTGGCCATTAAAATTGCTACACCACGAAGATGACGTGCTACAGACGCGAAATTTAACCGACAGGAAGAAGATGCTATGATATGCAAATAATTTGCTTTTCAGAGCATTCACACAAGGTTGGCGCCGGTGGCGACACCTACAACGTGCTGACGTGAGGAAAGTTTCCAAACCATTTCTCATACACAAGCAGCAGTTGACCGGCGTTGCCTGGTGAAACGTTGTTGTTATGCCTCGCGGTAAGGAGGAGAAATGCGTACCATCACGTTTCCGACTTTGATAAAGGTCGGATTGTAGCCTATCGCAATTGCGGTTTATCGTATCGCGACACTGCTGCTCGCGTTTGTCGCGATCCAATGACTGTAGGCAGAATATGGAATCGGTGGGTTCAGGAGGGTAACATGGAACGCTGTCCTGAATCCCAACGGCCTCGTATCACTAGCAGTCGAGATAACAGGCATCTTATCCGCATGGCAGAAACGGATCGTGCAGTCACCTCGATCCCTGAGTCAACAGATGGGGACGTTTGCAAGACAACAACCATCTCCAGCAGCAGCAAGGACTATCAGCTCGGAGACCGTGGCTGCGGTTACCCTTGACGCTGCATCACAGAAGCAGCCTGCAATGGTGTACTCAACGACGAACCTGGGTGCACGAATGGCAAAACGTCATTTTTTCGGATGAATCCAGGCTCTGTTTACAGCATCATGATGGTCGCATCCGTGTTTGGCGACATCGCGGTGAACGCACATTGGAAGCGTGTATTCGTCATCGCCATTCTGGCATATCACACGGCGTGATGGTATGGGGTGCCTTTGGTTACGCGTTTCGGTCACCTCTTGTTCGCATTGACGGTACTTTGAACAGTGGACGTTACATTTCAGATGTGTTACGACCCGTGGCTCTACCCTTCATTCGATCCCTGCGAAACCCTACATTTCAGCAGGATAATGCACGACCGCATGTTGCAGGTCCTGTATGGGCCTTTCTGGATACAGAAAATGTTCGACTGCTGCCCTGGCCAGCTCATTCTCCAGATCTCAAACTAATTGAAAACGTCTGGTCAATGGTGGCCGAGCAACTGGCTCGTCACAATACGCCAGTCACTACTCTTGATGAACTGTGATATCATGTTGAAGCTGCATGGGCATCTGTCGCTGAACACGTCATCCAAGCTCTGTTTGACTCAATGCCCAGGCGTATCAAGGCAGTTATTACGGTCAGAGGTGGTTGTTCTGGGTACTAATTTCTCAGGATCTATGCACCCAAATTGCGTGAAAATGTAATCACGTGTCAGTTCTAGTATAATATATTTGTCCAATGAATACCAGTTTATCATCTGTATTTCTTTTTGGTGTAGGAATTTTAATGGGCAGTAGTGTAGTATGTGGTGTAGCCTCCGCAGCCAGCAAAGCAGCTGCTGAGGCTGGCATCCAGTCGATAGTACAGATGGCGAATACTGTCCCCCTGCTAGATCTCTTCACGTAGTTCTGTAGGAATAGTTGGCTGACGAGTCGCATGAGTCACTTCTCTTCCCATGATACCCCACGCGTGCTCGACTGAAGTCCAGAGATCGTGCAAGTCAGGGAAGTTGCTGCACGTTTTGCAGAGCACATTGATTTTCGCCGGCAGTGTGTGAGCGAGCAGTGTGCTGCTGAAACAGCAGCTCACTTTCCTGTTGCAGGTACGACAAAAGAACATTCTGCACGTACCGAGCGCTGGTTAGCGTCACTTCTGGAAACACGCAAGGTGAACAAGAGCCGTAGCTTATCACATCCCAGACTAAGAAGCCCGAGGTGGGGCAGGAGCGTCAGGGACGAATGCACTCGACAAGACAGCACACACCAGGTCTACGTGGTGCGCGCAAACGACCATCACATGCGTGCAGGCGGAAGCTGCTTTCATCGCTGAAGACTGCGGCGCCATTCCATCTTCCGAGTGATCTTCTGATGGCACCAGTTGAGCCGTGCACTTTCAGGCTATGGCATGAGTTGAAGACGGGCTACAGGTGTGCTTGTCCGTAGTCCCACTGCCAATAACCAGTTCGCAACTGTTAGTGTTTATACATCTGCGCCCACAAGCCTTCTTAACTGTGCTGTGGTACGAGGGTCACTCCAAAAGAAATGCACACTATTTTTGTAAAAATACAGTTTTCATTCTGCATGTGTGAAAGTTTTACAGTGTGTAGATACATCCTTTCCGCTTGTTTTCAAACTTAGTTCAACCTGTTCCCGTGAGTGGCGCCGTCACAGCATGTCTTCAAGATGGCTGCTACACTTGACGTTCGTCAGAAGCAACGTGCTGTAATAGAATTCCTGTGTTGTGAAAACGAGACAGTGGGAAACATCCACAAGAGGTTGAAAAAGGTGTATGGAGCTGCTGCTGTCGATCGCAGTACCGTTAGTCGGTGGACAAGCAGGTTAAGTGATGAAAGCGGGCACGGCGAATTGGTGACTGCTGACAGACGCATCACAGTGAGCGAATTGTCACGCTACGTTGGAATAGGGGAAGGAAGGGTTTGCAGAATACTGAAAGTGTTGGCGTTAAAATAGGTTTGACCAGATGGGTTCCCAGGATGTTGACAGTGGCTCATAAAGAAACAAGAAAAACGGTATGCAACGAACTTTTGGAACAGTGTGAATGGTGGAGATGAATTTCATGGAACAATTGTGGCAGGTGATGAAACATGGCTCCATCATTTTTCACCAGAGACGAAGAGGCAATCAATGGAGTGGCATAATGCAAATTCACCCAAAAAAGAATATTCAAAGCCGCACCTTCTGCTGGAAAAGTTATGGCTACGGTGTTTTTCGATTCAAGGACCTCTTGCCTGTGGACATCATGCCAAGTGGAATCATCATAAATTCTGATGCATATGTGACGACACTGAAGAAACTTCAAGCTGGACTGAGTCGTGTTCGACCACATCGCCAAAAGCAGGATGTTTTGCTGTTGCACGACAATGCACGGCGACGTGTCAGTCATAAAACCATGGAAGCGATCACAAAACTCGGTTGGACAACACTGAAACACCCACCTTACATTCCTGACCTGGCTCCATGTGACTATGATCTCTTTGAGAGACTGAAAGGCTCTCTTCGTGAAACAAGGTTTGAAGATGATGACTCCCTTGTGCACGCTGCCAAACAATGGCTCGAACAGGTCGGTCCAGAATTTTACCGTTCGGGTATACAGGCGCTGGTTCCAAGATGGCGTAAGGCAGTTGAGAGGGATGGAAATTATGTGAAGAAATGAATATATTGTTCCTAAGGGATGTATCTACACACTGTAAAACTTTCGAACATGTAGAATAAAAGATGTATTTAAAAAAAATAGTGTGCATTTCTTTTGGAGTGACCCTCGTAGCTGTACGATCTGTTACTGCCGCTTTTACTGTACAACGATCGTGGAGGGCGTCTGTGCTGTCTGGACGTCCAGCCCCCGTCTACGTCTGTGAAGAATGTTCACGTCACCACTGATACCAGCATAGTTGCACAACTGACGCAGTAAGCCTAACTTGTGTGGCAAACCTCCGAAACGACCATCCTTCCACTTGGGAGGCCACAATTTGACCCGTTTCAAACCACTCAGTTTGCTGTAGGAAGCACGAGTGCATCTCTCTGGCATGGTTGCCTGCTTGCTTCACACGTCTGCACCGCATTGACCCTTCTGGCTACGAGCATTCCCTATTAAAGGGTAGGCAAGATGGCCCTACCGTAGCTATGCCACTACGCTGTCACTGGTGGAAGACGTTGAAACCACTATCAGTACATTTGCTATCCCCCAGGTGGCACATGCCTTCATCGGTTCAAAATCGACGCCGTCATTCAGGGTGTGCTGATGTTTTTTTTCCGACAATGTATATCACTCTCCAAGGTTCTTAGATGAGTTAAAACTTCCGAGCTGAGAGGCAGTAGTCGATATGTAAAACTACTATCTGACAAACCCGGCACTACCAATTCATTTTGCAGTGAAGTATAAAAAAAATTAATTTCATGTATTCTTGAAAACATCCTTGAAAGTACGAAATTATCGTACAAAGAAATACGCATAATGTACAAATGTATCAGTACTGTACCCAAATTAAGAAACATAATTTTCTGTACACTGTGCGCAGCTGCTTCGCGTGTCTACAACACGATTTTGTAGAAGTCTCTATGGCAACGTCTCTTCATGGCTCTATACACGGCTATGGTTTTCGCCTACGGCCGTTTCCGCTTCACGGTTGAAAGCTGTGTTTCACGCATCTCAGTGTTTACGACTCCATATATTCTGAACTATGTGTCGTGCATGATATACTTGTGTAGGCACATTCAGAGATATATGTTTATATTATCTGCGAAATATGTTGCGAATACGGTAAGTAGAAAAAAAAGTAACAAATGTCATCCATGATGCGGAAATATTTTACGAATCTCACTGTTCATGACGTCGTATCACCTGATTTATGGGTTATACAACGATATAATTTTGTAGATACATTTGGCGGCACATGTGAATATTTCTGCAAAATGTGTTGCACATAAAGTTAATAACAAAGAAGTAAAAAAATAAATGTCATGCATTATGTGGCAGTTTTTCACACATCTCATTTTTTATGACATCAATTTTCTTGAATTATCATACATAGATAGTTCTTGTTGTTGTGGTCTTCATTCCTGAGACTGGTTTGATGCAGCTCTCCATGCTACTCTATCCTGTGCAAGCTTCTTCATCTCCCAGTACCTACCGCAACCTACATCATTCTGAATCTGCTTAGTGTATTCATCTCTTGGTCTCCCTCTACGATTTTGACCCTCCACGCTGCCCTCCAATGCTAAATTTGTGATCCCTTGATGCCTCAGAACATGTCCTACCAACCGATCCCTTCTTCTAGTCTAGTTGTGCCACAAAATCCTCTTCTCCCCAATTCTATTCAATACCTCCTCATAGTTATGTGATCTACCCATCTAATCTTCAGCATTTTTCTGTAGCACCACATTTCTTATCCCACAGCAATTGTTGCCTGACAGTAGGGAAAGTGTGTACCAAGACTGGTTGAAATCGGTCCAGTGGTTTAGGAGGAGATTTGGAAACAAACACACACACACACACACACACACACACACACACACACACTAATATTTATAATCTAAATGGATTCCCTGACGTTTCGTCTCCACTGCAGGAGACGTCTTCGGAGGTACAATGTTAGTTGCCTCCAGAGCTAGAGCCCTCCCCCATATACAGGGTTATTATAAATGATTGAAGCGATTTCACAGCTATACAATAACTTTATTATTTGAGATATTTTCACAATGCTTTGCACACACATACAAAAACTCAAAAAGTTTTTTTAGGCATTCACAAATGTTCGATATGTGCCCCTTTAGTGATTCGGCAGACATCAAGCCGATAATCAAGTTCCTCCCACACTCGGCGCAGCATGTCCCCATCAATGAGTTCGAAAGCATCGTTGATGCGAGCTCGCAGTTCTGACACGTTTCTCGGTAAAGGAGGTTTAAACAATGAATCTTTCACATAACCCCACAGAAAGAAATCGCATGGGATTAAGTTGGGAGAGCGTGGAGGCCATGACATGAATTGCTGATCATGATCTCCACCACGACCGATCCATCGGTTTTCCAATCTGCTGTTTAAGAAATGCCGAACATCGTGATGGAAGTGCAGTGGAGCACCATCCTGTTGAAAGATGAAGTCGGCGCTGTCGGTCTCCAGTTCTGGCATGAGCCAATTTTCCGCGGGCTACGCGTGAAACTTGCCCACACGCGTTCAACCTTTTCTTCACTCACTGCAGGCCGACCCGTTGATTTCCCCTTAGAGAGGCATCCAGAAGCTAGAAACTGCGCATACCATCGCCGAATGGAGTTAGCAGTTGGTGGATCTTTGTTGACCTTCGTCCTGAAGTGTCGTTGCACTGTTATGACTGACTGATGTGAGTGCATTTCAAGCACGACATACGCTTTCTCGGCTCCTGTCGCCATTTTGTCTCACTGCGCTGTCGAGCGCTCTGGCGGCAGAAACCCGAAGTGCGGCTTCAGCCGAACAAAACTTTATGAGTTTTTCTACGTATCTGTAGTGTGTCGTGACCATATGTCAATGAATGGAGCTACAGTGAATTTATGAAATCGCTTCAATCATTTATAATAGCCCTGTGTATATATATATATATATATATATATATATATATATAGGCACGACCATTGGTCACGTGATGTCAGCTCCGCGATTATCTGTGGCTGGCACCATCTTTCTCGATTAAAAGTAATCGACGGTCTTTCTGATGGCGCAAAGTCGACATCCGTATGTTGTATAACTTAACACCTTCTTTTTAAGTTGAAACTATGAACGTCATTGTGGATCTCGCAAGGTCTCTCTATACATGCGCGCAAGGTAATGAGTTCTCTTTGCTAAAGCGCTGTCTCACTGAATTTTATTTCGTGATTCTGGAAAGCCGGCCGCTGTAACCGAGCGGCTTCAGTCCGGAACCACGCGGCTGCTACGGTCGCAGGTTCGAATCCTGCCTCGGGCATAGATGTGTGTGATGTCCTTAGGTTAGTTAGGTTTAAGTAGTTCTAAGTCTAGGGGACTGATTACCTCAGATGTTAAGTCCCATAGTGCTTAGAGCCATTTGAACCGTTTTTTATCTCGGAAAACATGTTCCGCCACAACAGATTTGTCAGTATGTCCCAAACCGCAGTTCGTTTTGTGTTCGGCAAAGCGGGTGTTAACAGTTCTTTTTGTGGTTCCAAGATACATTCGCCCACAATTACGAGTAAATAGAATTTTATACACCTCAAGTGTCGCTACGTGATGCCATACCTCTTTTGTCATTCTTAAGTATTCTTATATATTTTAGGTGGGTCTAAATATTGTTGGCCACTACTTTCCCGATGCGATCCACAATTTTGTTAATAAACGGGAGAACTTTTGCGCCTTTAGTTCCTGAGTAGTACTGGCTTTCTGACTTATTCAACGGAGTACTCGATGCACCTCCTTAATGGAGTAATCATCTTCCTTGAAGGCCAACCGTAAGTGAATCATCATCATATAAACAATCCGATTCGCAAATTTTATTAGCTCTATTCACTAAGGCTTTAATCACACCTCTTATGTCTCGGGTGATGTTTACATTCCTTACGGAAATTTCGATCAATGTGTATAGCTTTCGTGAACACCTTATGGCCGAAAATCCCGCTCACCCGTTTCATCACAGATTCATCAGGAAACTCAACTTGCTAATTGCTCTCTTTCTCCGTCGCGAACTGCCATCCACGCAACTCTATAAATGCGGACGGCTCGCAAGTTCTTCATGCAGCTGCCGTTTTTCCTTCGAAGATGTCTACCGCAGTCTGAGACGCAACGTTAGGGAAACAGTTTTGTAAGGGGCGATCAAAAAGATTCCGATTGAGGACGTTGCTGTAGCATATATGCAACGTAGCGAGACTCCGATGCGGCACTCGTCTCTTTCCGACGTGCGTGCGGTATAAGTGGAAACATGAAGTATGGCGACATTATTACCAAATGCGTCCAAACAGTACCGCCGCGCTGTTATTCTTTTCTTGACTGCCGAAAGACAAACAGCAGCAGACATCCATCGGTGACTGAACATTGTTTATGGTGCACAATGTCTGCCGCAAACCAACGCCGTGCAATGATGCGCCAAGTTCCGTGCTCCTCGCGATTCCACACAAGACGCCCTCATATCACAAATGTCGTAACGCGGCGTCAACAAATATGCGAGACACTCTAGCATCCGCCCTGTACTCTGATCTCTCCTTATTCGATTATCACGCCTTCGGTCCCTTACAAAGGCCTTGAAAGGCCGAAGATTCCGATTGGGCGAGATTTTGCAATATGCAGTTACGGACTTCTTCACGCAGCAGGACATGATGTTTTACCAAACGGGTATGTTTAACCTGGTGCGGCGGTTGGATGATTGCCTCAAAGCTCACGGCGATCTTGACTGAGTGGTATAATGGTTCTGAACTGTACGACTTTCGAACGGAAACTTTTTATTCATCCCCTTACACATACTAACCACGGCCTCTCAGCCCGAAAGTTATGACTCAAGCAAATAATGATCCGTGAAAGCCCTCATTGAATTCTTAGGCAAATTTCCAGGAAATAAACTAGCATGAAAACAGCATAAAAACTGCAACGAATTCTAGAAAACTACAACCTGTCTTTAACACATGACACATTTCAGCCGCTTAGGTCAGGCAACAGAGAACAGTGCCGATTCTGATCGGCAGGTCGAAACTGCTGAAACAAAAAATCAGATATGCGTAAAATTTGGTTGACAGGACATCCGCAAGTGAGTCTCGTGGAATCAGATAATAAGGTGCTTCAGTTTTGAAAGATTTACTTGTTCAGTCAAAACCGGTTTCGGGCGATTACAAGCCCATCTTCAAGTGGAGCAAGAACGATGAGGTGCGTGGCTGCCGCACATTGGACTCTAGGCTGCGGGCTGGTGACAGTTGCACGTGAAGGCGTCGCCACTGAACAAATAAATCTTTTACAACTGAAGCGGCATATCTGATTCCAAATCAGAGACGGTTCTTGACCCCGTTGGTAGAACCAGCAAAGCATAGGAAGTTATTTAAGGTAAAGTAGGCATGGAAAGGCCCTAGAGTAAGCAAAACATACAACTGTAGGCGTAAATAATTGAAAGAAAGAGCATTTCTCTTATAGACTTAGCTTGTAGGCCTGTGTTCACAACTCAAATTTTGATAAGGGTGAGCGCACACAATGCAGAAGTGGGCAAATTAATCGGGACCAAATCACGTTTTACAAGGAATTGAACCTGGTTAACTGTAATCAATTTTATCAGCGCGATTGTTGAACTCTTCAACGAATGTTGTTGTGTTGACTACGAACAACAATTGTAGGTCCCCTCCAGTTGAGTTTTACGCTTGGATGCGTAGCAATGTGTCCCCGACAGGAAAACTTGGCGTTTATGTTAAAATGGACATTTCAGCGAAGAAGCAGGCAAACATAATTGCTATTCGTGAACACAAATCTATACGAGGCACTACGTCCGTTGTTTGTGTGAGAAAATCTTGTATTTGAAAACGAAAACACAATCACGGAACTGACAAAACTCTATTTAGAAACAATAAAGTTCATTCTCCTTCAGAGAGAATTCCTGGCTACTGGGATTGAAACTGACTCTTCAGCGGTCCCTGTAGGCTTCCTGATTGTGGGGAGAAGGCACGGAAGCCAATAAAGAAGTAGTTGTTAACCTCCCCATGAAGAAAAATCGGTTGGAATGGGCCAAAATATATAAACCTTGGACCTCCACCCTACTGGAAACCTGCAATTTTCAGTTATAACTCACATTTTATTGTTCAAGGACACATAACAAGGGTTGTCAGGCGAAGCACCGACGAGACAGTGAGAGCAGAGCATCTTAAACTGACTGTAAAATACCCTTCCAAATTTTTTTTTGGTGCTTCTTCACTGTAGGTGGCCCTGTGGTACTAGTTCTATTTGATTGTATGATGAATTCAACCAAATACGTGGAAATCCTTGTGTGCAGATCATGCCATTCCTACAGACCTTTGAAGATGGTAAAGGAACATTTAAACATGATACTGCCCCGTGTCACGCTTCTAAAGCAGTCAAGACGTTCTTGGAAGAAAACAACAATAATGTGCTTCAATGGCCTGGTAATTCACCACACTTAAATGCCATCAATAATTTGTGGAAAACTGAAAAGGCGTCTTGGTAAAATGGACTGTTCAACTAAAGAATGAAATTGTGGTTTCATGACGACGAATTACGAAACATTGTCACTCTTCCAGCATTCCACAGTCACGAGTTGTGCGCGGGAAGAATGAATGTTAATCAGCTTCCGCTGTGAGTCCCAGTCTCCCTAACTCTACTCTTACGGGTTTTTTTGCGAGATATACTTTAAGAAGAAGCAATATTTTGGCTGTCTCTTCCTCCAACTAACGCTCTCGTAATGTTAACAGTAAACCGTAACGTGATGCACAACTCCTCTCTTACAGCGTCTGCCACTGGAGCTGGATGAAAATTTCTAACTCTTTTGCACTTACTAAACAGAGTTGTTATGCAACACACTTCTCTAATTCAACTATCTGTCCTTTCTCGTGCTTGGCCCAGACTAACGAGTAATATTCTAGTATCGATCGTGCGACGCTTTTGTAAGTTACCGTCTTCGTGTGGTGGCTAGACTTCCCGAGGATTCTCGCAATGAATCTGAGTCTGGCACCAGCCTTTCCTACGATTAGTTCTATGTGGTCTTTCCACTTTCAACTGCCCTGAACTCACAATTCCAGATACTTAATGGATGTGACTGGTTCCAGTGCTTCTTTTGCAATCGGGTAATCATTCAATGACTGGTTCCTGCTATTTTCAAAATGCTACAACTTTAATTTCGGCAGATGTGGTTCTAAGCCCATATGATTTTTTTTTTTCCTGAACGACGCCGTTATTTCCACTAAGACCTTATACGGTGTGTAGCATAAGACGGAAAACCTCTTTTCTTCGCCAACTATTTCGGCAAATAATTGTACGTAGAGGGGCACGTAATTTTATTGCGTTTAATTATCGTAAGTATGTTTTTTTAACCGAACTTTTCTTAACGACTTTCAAAAGTCCTTTAAAACTGGGCACAGTGATATAAAGGTCGTTAATGTTGGTACTGAAAATGTTCGCAAAAATATCTGAGAAATGCGTTAAAATTGAAAGGCAAGGTCTCCGGAGTGAAACCGTAGAGTGGGGCTCCCAAAGCCAGGTTACGTCGTCGTTTACTAGTTTCCACAAAAGCGGTTCACTTAAAAATGAGTGTGTACACACATCTGAAACATTTTTTTAAACGCCTTTTGATACGCTACAACTTAGGATATAATTCCATTATAACAGCCATAGTTGACCCTGTTTGTGTTTCGTATACAGTGGGGGCCATGCAAGATCTCAACGATCCCAGTCTACTGGCAACCAACAGGAAAGACATACTGTGTGATTCAGTGATGATGGAGAAGGGAAAATTCGTCAATTTGGGGTATGGGACCCTAGTCCGGAAAAGACAGACTCGAAAGGTGTAAGTGAAAAGTGACTGAAGTTCCACATTAGACTCGCGAAGCGCTCAAACTAAGGGCCCCAACTTCTGAACCCAAATCGTGACATATAAAATTCCCCAGTACCCTCAGTTAATTGCCTTGGTTACTAGCTAGTAACAGCGCAAGCAACTTGATATCAAGCTGCATTTATAGCAGTTGTTCAAAATGACGTCCCCAACGTCAATGCAGGCATGGCATCGTCGCACAAAGTTCTGTCGTACCCGTTCTAATATCCCCGTTGTCGTTTGAACCGCGCCACAGGCAGTGAGAATTCTTGCCAGGAGATCCTCTTCACTCTCGATACGCGTCTCGTACACGAGACTTTTCACCTGGCGCCACAAGAAGAAATCATCTAGGGTGAGGTCAGCTGAACGTGATGGCCACAAAACAGTAGCACCTATTCCTATACACTTTTCAGGGATTGTCTGATCCAGGTGTTCACGGACCCTTATAAGAAAGTGAGATGGGGCGCCATAATGACGTACCACATCCGTCGACGAAAAACAAGTGGCATGTGTTCCAAAAACCATGATAGTACATTTCTCATAAGCACTGTGTGAATTTAAGCGGGAGAAAGACCAAATGGGTCTAGTACGTAATCATTGACTATGCCTGCCGACACAATGACTGGTAACTGGCTCTTCAAAACTTGCGTAGTGAGTCTCATCGGCCGAAACATGACTACCGCGGCTATTTACTATTTCGTTTCTGGTGAGAAGCACATATTCAGGACAATGAGGGTCGAGTGTAAGGCGCTGCAAGAACCAATGGTTCAGCACGACGCGAGGTCCCAAGTCAGCAATAGTCAAAGCATGCATCTTCTGTGGATGATAGAGGGTAGTTGGATTCTCCGTAATACTCTCCATATAGTACTCTGCTAAACATTCATTTCACGTGCTATTTGCAGGGATCCCATCCACTCTTCTAAGTAGGGAGTCTGTGTAGCTCGTCGTTCTCCTCAGTCGCCGTACTCTGGTGTTAACTCCCCTGGTTCACTTAATCGCTGGAACAGTTTTGGAACATGGTGTGAGCCGGATGTCTTGTACGCGCATATACAACTTTTCCGCCTCTCTGTCGCTTGCAGTTTGTCCATATGCGAATATCATTTCTGCAACTTCCTTCACCAGGTACAACTCCATTTGGTTAGGGCTGTACTAACGTCGGCTAGTACAGGGTGACAATCATTGAACTTTATGGGGAAAAAACGTAAGTTACTTTCAAACACTTTATGCAACATGTAAACGTCGCTAAAGATATTCCGATTTAATTACGACAAGTTCCATATCCCTGCCATCCTTGGCGATGATGTGGCGCAGACGAAATTCTGAATGATCCGCTGCAGTGTCGGAACATTGGTGCTGTCGATGACTTCCTGAACGGCTCTTTTCAGCTCAGCAATGGTTTTGGAGTTGTTGCTGTACACCTTATCTTTAATATAGCCCCACAAAAAGAAGTCGCACGTGTTCAGATCCGGAGAATATGGCGGCCAATCGTGGCCCATGCCAGTGGCCACTGGGTACCCTAGAGCCGGAATGCGGACCCCAAAGTGCTCCTCCAGGACATGGAACACACTCCTGCTTCGATGGAGTCAAGCTCAGTCTTGCATGAACAACATCTTGTCGAAATTAGGGTCACTTTGGACAATGGGAATTAAAACATCTTACAAAACCTTCAAGTATCGTTCGGGCCATCAAGGAATATCGCACTGAGTATTCCGTAACTGAACACTGAGCACAACACAGTCATCCGTTGAGGGTGAAGAGACTTCTCGATCGCGAAAAGCGGAGTCTCATTCTCCCAAATGCGCCAATTTTGCTTATTGACCCACCCATCCAAATGAAAACGGACTTCGTCGCTAAACCAAACCGTGCAGCTCGTCTGATCGATTTCCTGAGGCTGGTTTGAAACACAGAGCGTGTCTTTTCAATGTTTTCTGGCCTTTTCATCCTTTTAGGATGACCGACATTGACAACACTGTCATCACGAACACTATCCATTTTCTCAAACTTGCGAATCAAATTTTTGATAGTTAGCGCACTTGGACCGGTTGTCTTTAGCTTCAACTCGGTCGCAAACTTCCTTCCAGCCGCAGTTGGGCTGTTATTGCTCGCATAATAGGTCTTCACAAGCGATACATGCTCAGGCCCTGTATCGTGTTATTTTCAAGTGCGAATGGCCGACAAATAGGTGCGTGCGCATGCGCATATTAATTCCCATCATGCCCTGCTGCCAACCGTGTAGTTTGTACGTCCTAACGCAAACCATTCAGAAGTTATGACGGTTTTCCTTCATATTGTACTTCTGCTTGTAATCACAGACTGTAGTCTACTATAGTACAGACACTGTACACCAGCACTGCTCATGTCAGAGCACAGTACGGCATCTACATTGGATTGAGTTGTCACCCTAATTTATACGCGTAAGTACCAGTCAGGACCGTCTACCCTACAATCATAGCAACAACAGTACAAGTACATGTATTCTACTGTCAGACGTATCAGAACGATTTTAGCTTATAAGTCTCGACTCTGTCGTTTCGAGGCCGGGGTCCCTTCCCTCAAATTGATACATTTATCCTTCTCTATCATCCCTGAAAGTTAGTAACATCTTTACGGGATCACTCTGTATAGGGTGTAAAAAACACTACGCATACAAAATTTTAGAGCGTTTAATAGAGATGTTTCGAAGCTAGTGATGTTCAGAGACAGTGTTCTAACTGCCGCCTGATGAAAATTGTGTTTAAGAAATGTTGCTGATGCAATAGTGATCGCCGGCCGGCGTGGCCGAGCAGTTCTAGGCGCTTCAGTCTGGAACCGCGCGACCGCTACGGTGTGTGATGTCCTTACGTTAGTTAGGTTTTAGTCGTTGTAAGATCTAGGGGACTGATGACCTCAGCAGTTAAGTCCCATAGTGCTCAGAGATTTTTTTTTCCTATGGATTTCTTTTTGTGGAGGCGAGATGCAGCGTTTGTGTACGAGACACCGATAGACACTCCATAAAATCTGGCTGCCCGTTCGGCTGAAGCTGCGGCCATTATTCATTAAAACTTGGTTATTTAAACATGTTAAGACAATCTTTAATACTCAGATGTCGGATATACAGTATATTAATGTAAACGGACAGCAGTTCCAGCATCAAGTAGTCATTTCTCAATTTCTGGCTCGGCTAGACATGTCAGATAAAAGCCATAAATAATTGGCCAAGCCACGGCTTAATGAATAACGACGTGATTCAATTTCAGCTTGGAGTGTTGGGTCTTATTCTTCTGGAGGACAGTTTGTTAACGCGTCATGGCCCAATTATCAGTGGAAGTTTGTAACCTAGACTACTGCCAGCGTTTAATAATGATCTACTTGTTTAGGCAGAGGCTGTATTTTATTTACCCTAAAACACTGGTGTAATAAAGAAGGCGAGCTCCAAAAAGGAGCAACAAGCATTAACGTTGCAAATGTATTCACATAAATCACAGTTTCCACGACTTCCTAGCGGAGCAAGTCTCGTTGGTTATGAAATATGCTCGAGATGAAATCACAGTGCAGTGCGATGCTCACTTGGTTCACAAAGGCTGCACGCTTCCGGCGTAGAACGGCTGCGGTCCATGTTGACAAGTGGGGAGGGTCCGTAGTTCGTGTTTGCTCTCCACAAACACTGCGGTCGAGCTAGGGCGGCAGCGGCGTGGCTGCTCTTCTGTATCAACCCTGACCAGGCCAACGCTAGAGCACTTATGGCCGCCGCTTTTCATGAATAAGCGCCGAGAGAATAGCTCAGAGCGACTAACACATGCGGCACTGCGTTTGGCCTTTTAATATGCATGAGGTAACAGGCACTGAATGCGCGCGCGCTCCCACGAGAGAGAGAGAGAGAGAGAGAGAGAGAGAGAGAGAGAGAGAGAGAGGGGGGGGGGGGGGCAGGCCTGTGCACGTTCATTCACTAAGATTGTCACCACAGATCAACTCAAACTAGCTGAATGATTAATACGAGGGAGGATCGGAAAGTAACGCACAATAATTCGTTTCTCCCCTGGTATTGCAGCTGGAACGTTGAAATGCCACGACGATATATAGTCTGAAGTCTGTTGTTGCTGCTGTTGTCTTCAGTCCTGAGAGCATGGACAGCTCTCCATGCTACTCTATCCTGTGCAAGCTTCTTCACCTTCCAGTACCTACGGCAGCCTACATCCTTCTGAATCTGCTTAGTGTATTCATCTCTCGGTCTCCCTCTACGATTTTTACCCTCCACGCTGCCCTCCAACGCTAAATTTGTGATCCCTTGATGCCTCAGAACATGTCCTACCAACCGGTCCCTTTTTCTTGTCAAGTTGTGCCACAAACTCCTCTTCTCCCCAATTCTATTCAATACTTCATCATTAGTTATGTGATCTACCCATATAATCTTCAGCATTCTTCTGTAGCACCACATTTTTCGAAAGCTTCTATTCTCTTCTTGTCCAAACTATTTATCGTCCATGTTGCACTTCCATACATAGCTACACTCCATAAAAATACCTTCAGAAACGACTTTCTGACACTTAAATCTATACTCGATATCAACAAATATCTCTTCTTCAGAAACGCTTTTCTTGCCATTGCCAGTCTACATTTGATATCTTCTCTACTTCGGCCATCATAAGTTATTTTGCTCCCCAAACAGCAAAACTTCTTTACTACTTTCAGTGTCTCATTTCCTAATCTAATTCCCTCAGCACACCCGATTTAATTCGACTACATTCCATTATCCTCGTTTTGATTTTGTTGATATTCATCTTATATCCTCCTTTCAAGACACTGTCCATTCCGTTCAACTGCTCTTCTAAGTCCTTTGCTGTCTCTGACAGAATCGCAATGTCATCGGCGAACCTTAAAGTTTTTATTTCTTCTCCATGAATTTTAATACCTACTACGAATTTTTCTTTTGTTTCCTTTACTGCTTGCTCAATATACAGATTGAATAACATCGGGGAGAGGCTACAACCCTGACTCACTCCCTTCCCAACCACTGCTTCCCTTTCATGTCTCTCGACTCTGATAACTGCCATCTGGTTTCTGTACAAATTGTAAATAGCTTTTCGCTCCCTGTATTTTACCCCTGCCACCTTTACAATTTGAAAGAGAGTATTCCAGTCAACATTGTCAAAAGCTTTCTCTAAGTCTACAAATGCTGGAAACGTAGTTTTGCCTTTCCTTTATCTTTCTTCTAAGATTAGTCGTAAGGTCAGTATTGCCTCACGTGTTCCAACATTTCTAAGGAATCCAAACTGATCTTCCCCGAGGTCGGCTTCTACCAGTTTTTCCATTAGTCTGTAAAGAATTCGCGTTAGTAGCAGCCGTGACTTATTACTGACAGTTCAGAAATTTTCACATCTGTCAACACCTGCTTTCTTTGGGATTGGAATTATTATATTCTTCTTGAAGTCTGAGGGTATTTCACCTGTCTCGTACATCTTGCTCACCAGATGGTAGAGTTTTGTCAGGACTGGCTCTCCCAAGGCCGTCAGTAGTTCCCGGTGCCTTGTTTCGAGTCAGGTCTTTCAGCGCTTTGTCAAACTCTTCACGCAGTATCGTATCTCCCATTTCATCTTCATCTGAAGTCTGTTACAGAGGGTATTTTGTTTTCATGTGTAGCTCCACCGACAGAAGCCTGAACTATGAAACAAACATGTTTCTCATGTTACTGCCGTCAACTTGTGAAGAACAGCCGGCCGGTGTGGCCGAGCGGTTCTAGGCGCTTCAGCCTGGAAATGCGTGACCGCTACGGTCGCAGGTTCGAAACCTGCCTCGGGCATGGATGTGTGAGATGTTGTTAGGTTTCAGTAGTTCTAAGTTCTAGCGGACTAATGACCTCAGGTGTTAAGTCCCATAGTGCTCAGAGCCATTTGATTTTGTATTTCGATTTTTGGGGCCAAAGACTTAATCCGAATGAAATTCACACAGACACGCGCGGCGTGTATGGGGCAACCCGTTATGGACAATAGCAATGTCTCCTGGTGATGGTTCACTCTACGAAGAGACCCGTGTGAACCTTAGTCATTCGCCACGCTCCGGGCGGCCGGTAACAGCTAGAACAGTACGCTTGTTCGCCCACTGCTTGAATACTGCCCAGCAGTGTGGGATCCGTACCAGATAGGGTTGATAGAAGAGATGACATTGCTCGCCCGTATGTTGTTGCTGCAATTCGTGAGGAAACTGTCAATTTTTTTTTTACAGCTTGTACAAAATAGATATATCTTTCAAAGTTTTACTGACCTTCAAAGTAGTCACCAGCATT
Organism: Schistocerca cancellata; assembly: GCF_023864275.1. Lineage (NCBI taxonomy): Eukaryota > Metazoa > Arthropoda > Insecta > Orthoptera > Acrididae > Schistocerca > Schistocerca cancellata. The sequence continues at coordinate 289,038,644 of NC_064631.1, read as the reverse complement.
GTGTATAATCCGTCGCCAGCGATGTGGAAGTCGTAGGATACTCTTAGCAGTGCCAGTTGTGTTGACAGTCCGAGCGGCGCGGTCTATTGCCTGACGAATTTGTAGCAGTTCTGAAGCGAATGCCGTGAAGCGTTTCCTTCGGTTTATAAATTAAGTCAGGGGAGTGCAGTAGGTGGTATAGCACTTAGCAGCAGCATCAGTCAAACAAATCAGTAACAGCTCGCACTGTACATGCTTGAGCATTGTCCTGCGAAATCATGGTCAGGTCCTGCAGAAAGTGTCATCACTTCTGCCTCTATGCTGTTCATTTTTGGAACACAACCTACGACCAACTTAGAGACACAAGTGATGACACTTTCTGCACGATCTGGCCATCATTTTGCAGGACAATGCTCAAGCACGTACAGTGCAAGCTGTTACTGATTTGTTTGGCTGATGGGGCTGCTAAGTACTGACTTAAGCCCTCGTGAGTTCAACTCGATTTCTAAACTGAAGGAAACACTTCACGGCATTTGCTTCAGAACTGCTACAAATTCATCTGGCAATAGACCGAGCCTCTCGAACTGTCAACACAACTCGCATTGCTAAGAGTATACTACGACTTCCAACGGGTTATACACAGTGCTGGTGACTACTTTGGAGGTCAGTAAAACTTTGAAACACGTATCTATTTTGTACGAGCTGCAAATAAATAGTTGCCGCTATTAAAGTTCCAACCCTCGTAGAATGCAGGCATGACAACAAGTGTATCAAATGGTTCAAATGGCTCTGAGCACTATGGGACTCAACATCTTAGGTCATATGTCCCCTAGAACTTAGAACTACTTAAACCTAACTAAGCTAAAGACATCACACATATCCATGCCCGAGGCAGGATTCGAACCTGCGACCGTAGCAATCCCGCGGTTCCGGACTGCAGCGCCAGAACCGCACGGCCACCGCGGCCGGCCACAAGTGTATCTAGCAGCTGACATGAGTACCACTCACAACAGTATATAGAAATTAGAATATTTACTGAACGTTGTGTTGGTTGGCGATGGAGTGCAACCCGGGTTTCGAGGCACATAAACCTGCACTCTTCCAGCCACTAATCACTTAGCGGTGTTCGCGCAGATCAACTAGCGATAAAGTTGCAGCATTTACTACCATCACAGTTCCCCGATTTTCACAGTATACACGCCATCAAACCAAAAACGGAATAGACAATGTTTGTGGAGTTGGGGCGTAACATCAAACGCGCTTGGTGCATACATCAATAGAATCCACGTCATTCTTGGCTTCTCATCTCAAAGATGAGGATTTAACGAGAAATTTGTTCAAATAACGCCCTCTCCTAACTGCGATTTCTGACTCAGTGAAGAGGATATTGTACATACATTAATAGCATCTTATAAATACAATCATCCAAGAATAATTAGGACGTATAATGTTTCAAAAATTACCGATTATTTTTCTGTTAACAGTTGCTCTTAGCTCCATGAATACGTCCGTTAACAAATGAATTTGCCTTGTCATTCATTTCTGTAAAAGAGAACTTTAAAATTTTACGATATTTTCCCGTTTTCTATAAAAATTGTTTTTACTTGTAATAGTGCAGTCAGACTAATGTACCTTTTAGAAAAATTATCTCACATAATTGTATGCTTACTTTATAATTCTGGTTTTAAGTAATGGGCAGCATTTCCAATTTTGTTGCTAAGACCAATAAATGTCCTCTTTGCATCATTGGACAAGTGATTGTATCTCGTCAAATAGGCTTTGGCTGAAACAAATTACAAGACATATATGGCTTAGCTGCAGATGCACGAATTTCCTGTGCTTCCAGAAATGGTTCAAGGTTCTCAGTGGCTCTGCGTGATCACACGTAAGTCTCGTAAGATAAAGCGGACGGATTAATCAATCAAAAGCGGCCAGAAAACATTGAAATACACGTTTCTCAATGTTCTTGTACAGATAAACAGGATAATATCTTTATACGCATTTCAACCCACGTTATGGCGGAGTCTAATCACCATTCTGCTGCAGTCATGGACTGTGCGGCTGGTCCCGACGGAGGTTCGAGTCCTCCCTCGGGCATGGGTGTGTGTGTTTGTCCTTAGGATAATTTAGGTTAAGTAGTGTGTAAGCTTAAGTACTGATGACCTTAGCAGTTAAGTCCCATAAGACTTCACACACATTTGAACATTTTTGAACCATTTCGCTAGGTAAATCTCGAGTCGATTCTGGCAGCACGCGGGCAGAAAATGTCGACGATCAGGGACTCCTTGTTCACCTCTTCATCACTGATTGTTATGTAGCTTTAATTTTGTTTACTAGAATGTATGATCAGAATGTGTTTCCCTATACATCCAGGACTTAATTTAACAATCGAAGTTTGTCACAAATATTACGGTGAAGTGTGCGCACATTATTTTGTAGATAACCACCACACTGAGTGGGAAACGACTATTATGATTTAGTACCCGTCGGCGATTCTGAAGACAAATGGCGGGCTACATAAATCGTTGAAGGACGCGGACGATTTCCATCCTCTTCCTTCTGCAACCCAAGCTTGTTCTTCCTCTCTTGTGTCCTAGTCGTCGACGGAACATCAAAACCCTACCCTTTCTATATTTTACTGAAAGGAACCTTGCCGGACGTATCCTTAATCTTTCTACTATCATTAAAAACACTATACAGATACTCTCTTAAAGGTTATAATAATCCGATTGGAATTTACGGGCGTATATTATTACAGTTTTTCGAGCCAGAACTATATTCTTAAAGGTTATAATAATCCGATTGGAATTTACGGGCGTATATTATTATAGTTTTTCGAGCCAGAACTATATAGTTTCTAAAGTATATCTGCCCACTTTTCCCACAGAACTCTTTTAGGGGCCAACTTTTCATTTGCTCTTGAGACTTAACACCGTAGTGCAACAAACTTGAAATGCAACAATCATTTTTATGACTGTGCGGCAAGAACGATGGCTCTACCTGCTTGTGGATCCTACGAACTCTCCATTGATTCGCCAGACGATTTATATACACCAACTGATAATAACGGACTTACATAACGCTTCCCACAGGGCCAATATAAACTTTTTGACCTTCAAAATTAGTCATTTCCACCACAATAATCTGAAAATAATCGTTCATAAGAGCTTTAAAAATAGGATTTTATATCACCGCAAGCTCTTCCAGTTTGCGGAAAGTTTCCAAGCTACACACGACACTTTTGTCGTTTGACTGTACCGCTTCCACCGCTAACAAGTTGCCATCCGATGTGTCAGTGTCTGAAGTGTCTTCTCATTCAAATGTAGAATGCATGCTGTACGCACAGGCGTAATTTCGTTCTTCAGAAATATTCTTCTCACTGTCAGATGCGGTTACTAATGCTTCCAACTTATTGTCAGAAAGAAATCGTTTCGCCATGACAGCCAAAAAGGAATTAATACCTTACATATACGAACTGTCTCTGCACCTGGCACTTGAAACATTATTTGTATCAATAAGGCTTTGATAATATGAACGTAATAAGAGAGCTGCATTATTATTATTATTATTATTATTATTATTATTATTATTATTAAAAAATAACCGCTATGCATATCCCTCAGAAATGTAGGAATAAAATGTTGCTGCTGATATTTACACATGCTGTGAATTTTAACACCCAGATTGCATAGACCCAAGGCACTCAAGTGTAACAATTTAAGCTATAACAAGGGCGTGGGGGGGGGGGGGGGGGACACACAAAACCTATATTTTCATTTGTGCCTTAGACTATGAACATTGTAACAAAAACAAAGTCAAAACTTTGAGTGCTAGCGTTTAATACATTTCGAACTAACGAACTCATTTCCGGGTAATACTGACCCGAAGATAAAATTAACTTTAATCCAGTTATAGAAACGACAGACAACAAAACCTGAATAACTAGAAAGATCTTAAGCTCGTTTCATTTCGTATACGTCCATTGCCCCGACTGTGACAACTTGCTCGGTAACTGAGTGGTTGAGCAAGTCCGGTGACAAGTGAATTAACGGCGTTTCGTCTGCAATTAGGCTTGCCATCACTTAAATTGCCAACCCGGACAATGACTTGGAAAACCGCGGCCATTTGGCTCAAATCTGATTATTTTCCCGGGTGCATACAGTCTGTCGACGCTAAGTTGATCGTCACAAATAAAACCATAACGAGTTGAAACATCTTACCAAATATAAACGATTCAGGCTCACGCTAAGTCGATGTAATGCAGCATCGAGATAGTGTTTGCGCCACGGACTTGTGGAGTGACACGTACCCCCGCACAATTTCCTTGAACATGCACAATTATCTGGCGGGCGGGCGACGACGACACAGTGCATGCGATAGTCGACTGTCGGTGGCTTTACACTGTTCTCAATAAAGAAGTACGTAAAACGTGTATAGGAGAGCGTCTAGCATGCTTGCTGGTGTTTTTTTTTCTCATATTAATAAGAACGAAACTACAGTGGCAGTCTTCATTTAGTGAATTTTAATAAATTTACTATTTACTTTCAATCAATCGTATTTCTCCAGACACAAAAAAGTTTGGATTTAGCCCGGACAGTTGTATAGAAAGCTCCCAGAACTTTGCCGCACGCCCTCAAAATCAGGACAAATCTGGAGGAACCAAAACGTATGCCAGCCTCTCGCCTTCAACGGAACAATTCCTTGTGAAACTCTAACTCCCGAACCAAGCACCGAATAGATTATTGGGGTGCGATGCTGAAAATTGTAGACTAGTTTTACTGTTTGAGCTGCAAAATAACTGACCACGACAGAAGGAAACAGGATGTAAAATGTAGACTGACAGTAGTAAGAAAAGCTTTCCTGAAAAAGAAATATTGAAAATTTGATAGGTTTGGTTGGATAACGAACGAAGTGGCACTGAGTGGAATTGGAGGAAAACAGCTTTTGACACAATCTTACTATAAGAAGGGAGAATAGATAGGACACATCGTGGGGCACCAAGGAATAACCAATATTGTCACGAAGAGGACTGTGAGGGGAGAGGTGGTTCTGTAGAGAGAGACCAAGAATCGACAACGTAAGCAAGTACAAACTGGTGTATGTTTCAGCAGTTATGCAGAGATGATGTGATTGGCACAGGATAGGCTGACACGGAGAATTACTGGTATTCATAGACTTCTTTTAATCAAACCTTACTTAAAAGGGAAGTTAACGATCCTAGTGATTGAATGCTGGTCCTTATTTTTAACGTACTCAAGGTGAGATTCCTCCAATGCTTCAGTCGGGGGGTTCTCCAAATTGATGACTACAACGGCAACAGGCGTACAAAATGTGCTTTGCCGTGAAACAGCTTGGAATCTGCGATTTACGAAGTATTCCCCTGTATTGGCTTAAGCATGGAGAAGTGACGATCACGACTTCATACATTATGGAACGCAAATACTCGAGATCAGGCGGATCTCGATCTTAAGTTACATATTTTTTATGATTATTGTTATTATTATTTACTCTCCCGATATGTGAAAAAATTGCATCACGCATTATTTTTTCGAGTCCCCTTGTCACACTGGTAGCATGTACAAAGCAATAGCATTCCATCCCCTAAGAGCGGGGAGTGGCATCAGAACGGATAAATAAGAGGGATGACGGCGGAGGCGAACACGGCCGAGCCAACGAGAAATGCCATCGCTGCATTGTGCGGGCCGTTAACAAAGGCACGCAACCAAATTCCACGACGTCTGCACGAGCGTCCGCTCGGGAGCAACGAACGTCTAATGCGTCCATTTCGCAAGAGTGTCGGGGAGTACCCAACGCATTTTTCGCCAAGATCAAGTTATCTGCATTAAAAAAATTGACTACAGCACATACGGTAAACGCGACAAAGCTATTCAACGGGGCATACAATTAACACGAAATAAGAAGAAGCAAGCGTCGAAGGAAAGGCTGGTTTTAAAACTGAACTGCTTTGCTGAAACTGGCCCAGTGGAGGTGGTAAAAAAACAAACAAACAAAAAATGACCGAGATTTCCAGATTTTTCTGGCTTGAAATTCCACATTTTCCCGAGCCTATATTTTTGTTACCTGTGAGACCAAGTTTAAGATTACTCGCTTTTATGGCCGAAAATGAACATTTAAAGAGTTACCACGTGACTCATTAGTCGTTATTCCAAGTTCAGCTAAGATTTATATTTTCATCAACAATTTCATAGGATAAGCTATTGCCGCCCTTGGTAATTCCTTCGCTGCCGACTTCCACACTATTTCGTGCCACATAGTGTCATTGTACGATAACCAAAATTATACGACAGATCCTCTAAGGAATTCTACAAAACGCTGTTCCGGAACTTGTAACCATTTGTACCGCAGGTGCAACAAAAATTCGATTTACAATCAAAATTACTTCATTACACTGTGGCAGGGTGCAACAGCAACTAGTTCGAATTATTCCAGAGTAAAAACGGTCTTGGTTGCGAAATTATCTGATGTCAATGACGCGTTTCACCCTTTTGGGGCATGATCAGATTGTGTAAAAGTAGCTGGATATGTAACTCATCCACCATTAAGCCATTTAAAATGGAAAATGCATACAAGTTACTGTTGCGTCCATTTACCGCATTATATGGCTTTATGATAGATGGGTTACATTTCCAGCTACTTTTACACAATGTGATCATGCCCCAACAGGGTGAAAAGCGTCACTGACATTAGATAATTACGCAACCAAGACCGTTCTTACTCTGGAAAGACTTACCACATTCTGCGTAATTATTTACCGAATTTAAAAATTAGAAATACTGTCACGATCTGCTCATTAATAGGTTTAATCTTATGTTAAAAGTTGAACACAGTGTGAAGACAAGTATTGAAAATGGTGAGAAGAAGAAAGTTTATCCCTTGCTACCTTTCCATTATTCATGCAGTAAAACTTCAGTGTCAGGCATCAATTTTTAATTTATTATTTCTTTGTTACTAATTCTAGTCAACAGCCTTGCCGCAGTGGATACACCGGTTCCCGTGAGATCACCGAAGTTAAGCGCTGTCGGGCGTGGTCGGCACTTGGATGGGTGACCATCCGGGCCACCATGCGCTGTTTCCATTTTTCGGGGTGCACTCAGCCTCGTGATGCCAATTGAGGAGCTACTAGACCGAATAGTAGCGGCTTCGGTCAAGAATACCATCATAACGACCGGGAGAGCGGTGTGCTGACCCCACGCCCCTCCTATCAGCATCCTCCTTGAGGATGACACGGCGGTCGGATGGTCTCGGTAGGCCACTCGTGGCCTGAAGACGGAGCGCTTTTTTTTGTTCCTATTTCTACTGGAAACATATTGGAAACGGTATCCACATATACTATTGCACGTGTCTGCAAAATTATATCATTTTATTATACGGTTGAGGAGATATGGCGTCATAAACATTTAGATGCGTCAAAAACTAGCTTTTGATGACAATGGAGCCCCAACTACGTATTTTGTATTCATCTAGTGTTTCATCATGAGAGCACTTTGTGACTTCCAACGAGCTTCTAGCACAATTTCAAACTTCTACTATACTTTATCTATCTTACATTCTTAAAGGCAAATACATCACACATTAACTTATTTGTAAAGTAATCAGTCGTTTGAAGCTGCGTTACACACGGGAGCTCGGTTATTTAAAGAATTTACTGTAATGCTAATAGACTGTGATAGTAACGACAAGGGCTGTTGTTAAAATACCGATATATCGATAATTTCTACAAAATGTGTTGATATATATCGGCGATATTCTTTTACATAATAGGCCTATATCGATGTCGAAATGGCAGTATCGAGGACCAATATTTTGTTTTATATAACGTTTTTTCGCAATTTTCAATAAATATTTGAAGTTGTTCTTTTGAACTGTAGTAGAAATCATTTTATTTTCATTGTGTGGAGGAGTCTTACTACTTTTACAGCTTCCATCACTTTATCATTCTTTGACTGTGTGAAGCAAATACAGTGGCACCAAAGTAGTAGTCCGAATGCACTGTGGGGCGGGGTGAGAAAGGAAAAACAAGATATCCGATGTGAAGAAATAGCACACCAGTTGCATTAAAAACAATTTTTGACGCAGCTACTATGCTATTTCTCCACACTGGTGTTCTTCAAAAGCACTAGCTGAAACTCATGAACAAAAATGTATATGACAAGGTTAGTCTTTGCGGTGGGCGGAGATGTGTGAGTGAAAATGCTGACGTAATCGGCGCTCGGCGCTACTAAAAGAGACTGCAACATTTTTCACCACGCAATTTTGGCACTAGTACTGCCAGGTCGCTGGGGTTTGCAGAAATGGAAAAATCAGGGAAATCGACATGAAGTGCTCCGAACAAATCCGAAAAGGGACTAAACCGAACGACGGACCCGTCGGACATGTTTTATTGTGACACTGAATGCAGTTACCATTGTTAGCAAAGTGGTCTTCACCAAGCATTAACGTGCATCGTTTTCCTTTCAATTCTTGATATAAAAAGCAGGCTGCTAGGATGTTGATCTACAATGTGTAATAATAAATCAGTACTTAAATATACAGCTTTAATTCCGGCAGTATATTTACAATGTGCAGGCAATATTTTATAGGGCGGTATGTGTGTCAAATTTCCTGATTCTTCCCTGACTTTTCTGATAAATTTAACTGTCCTGAGAATCTCTGATTTTGCTGGTATCAAAATGGTGAAAATGGCTCTAAGCACTATGGGACCTAACATCTGAGGTCATCAGTCCCCTAGAACTAGAACTACTTAAACTTAACTAACCTAAGGACATCACACAGAACCATGCCCGAGATAGGATTCGAACCTGCGAACGTAGCAGCAGCGCGGTTCTGGTCTGAAGCACCTACAACCACTCGGCCACAGTGGCCGGCTTTTGCAGGTATCATTTTGTCCATTCTTCGACCAATGGAGAAATTCCACTCGTACGTACGGTAGAATACATAGTTTACAGTGGAATCAAACACCGAGGTTCTTGGCATTTAAAGCCGTGAAAAGCATAAATCATATCAAATACGAGGAGATTTGAAAAATTAAGTTATACATTATTATGGCTGGCCAAGTAACTTGCACCGAATGCTTTATTACACTTCTACGTGCAAGACACGTAACACTATTTATCAAGAAACCCACTAAGTGTCTAAACAACGATCGGAACGCCCTACTAGTCGTTTAATTCCTCGACGGTAGAAATCCGCTACTTTGTCACACAGCCAGTTGAGAACCGCTATGTGAATGCCCTCATCGTCGGACCATCTCTTCCCCCCAGTCCTGATGTTCTTTGGGCTTGCCGAAAATGTGGAAATCGCGTGGTGCATGATTTGGACCGTATGGCACATACTTCCAAATCTCGCATCGAAAACACTGAAGGAAAGCTTGTGTTGCGCGCGCGCATGTGGAATGTTTCAATGTCATGTAGGAGAAAACAAAGCCTTGTTTATTTTCCACGTCTCTTGTTATTTACGGACATACACCTTGAGACTTTCTGTACAGGTGATTGATCACGGAAACCAGCGTGAGCACAATTTCCGATGCCGCGGATGATCTCGGACCGCAAAATGGGCACTTCTTATTAAGATGCGCATCTGCTCAGCAACGTCTGCAATAGTCACTCAGCGACTACTGCGAATCAGCTTCTCGATTGCCTGTACACTGTGGTCGATGTGAATGGCCTCCCTTTCCGAACAGAATCATCCATGTCTGTGCGCCATTGATCAAATTGTTGGCAACATTTCATTACATCTGGACGCGACACTGCATTTGGTGCTTATACCGCCAGAATTTCGCGGCGAATCTGTGTGCAATTTTGATGTTATTTCACTCACACACTGTGATACACTTATCCGCACGGCAGCAAAATGGCTCTGAGCACTATGCGACTTAAATTCTGAGGTCATCAGTCGCCTAGAACTTAGAACTAATTAAACCTAACTAACCTAAGGACATCACACAGAACCATGCCCGAGGCAGGATTCGAACCTGCGACCGTAGCGGTATCTCGGTTCCAGACTGTAGCGCCTAGAATCGCACGGCCACTCCGTCCGGCGCACGGCAGCAGAACTGTCTCTTCAGCGAAGACCATTGATGCATGCCTGTATCCGTCGGGACATACTATCCACAAGTTCATCAAGGCACTGTCGGTCCAGATTGTTCCACTCCTCAACGGCGATTCGGCGTAGATCCCTCACAGGTTGGTGGGTCACGTCGTCCATAAACAGCCCTTTTCAATCTATCCCAGGCATGTTTGATAGGGTTCGTGTCTGGATAACATGCTGGCCACTCTAGTCGAGCGATGTCGTTATCTGCAGGAATTCATTCACAAGATGTGCACGATGGAGGTGCGAATTGTCGTCAATGAAGACGAATGCCTCGCCAATATGCTGCAGATATGGTTGCACTATTGGTCGGAGGATGGCATTCACGTATCGTACAGCCGTTACAGCGCCTTCCATGACCACCAGCAGCATACGTCGGTTCCATATAATGCCACCCCAAAACAGCAGGGAACCTCCACCTTGCCGCACTCGCTGGACAGTGTGTCCAAGGTGTTCAGCCTGACCGGGTTGTCTATAAACACTTCTCCGACGACTGTCTGGTTGAAGGCATATGCGACACTCATCGGTGAAGAGAAAGTGATGCCAATCCTGAGCGGTCCATTCGACATGTTGTTGTGCCCATCTGTACCGCGTTGCATGGTGTCGTGGTTGCAAAGATGGACCTCACCATGGACGTCAGGAGTGAAGTTGCGCATTATGCAGCCTATTGCGCACAGTTTGAGTCGTAACACGACGTCCTGTGGCTGCACGAAAAGCATTATTCAACATGTTGACGTTGCTGTCAGGGTTCCTCCGAGTCTTAATCCGTCGGTAGCGCTCATCCACTGCAGTAGTAGCCCTTGGACGGCTTGAGCGAGGCATGTCATCGACTGTTCCGGTCTCTCTGTATCTCCTCCATGTCCGAACAACATCGCTTTGGTTCACTCCGAGACGCCTGGACACTGCCCTCTTTGAGAGCCCTTCCTGACACAAAGTAACAATGCGGGCGTGATCGAACCGCGGTATTGACCATCTAGGCACGGTTGAACTACAAACAACACGAGCCATGTACCTCCTTCCTGGTGGCATGCCTGGAAGTTTTTGGCTGTCGGACCCCCTCCGTCTAACAGGCGCTGCTCATGCATAATTGTTTATATCTTTGGGCGAGTTTAGTCAAAGGGACTGCGTCTATGACACAAAACCCACAGTCAACGTCTCTCTTCAGGAGTTCTGGGAATCCGAGTGACGCTAACCTTTTTTTCATGTATGTACTTTGTGCCACCTATATTTGCTTCTCACAGTCAAAGAGAAAGATTGGACGTGATGAAAGCTCAAACAACAGTAAGACCCCTTCAGACAGTGAAAGTAAATTTATGTTGTTCTAGAATTTAAAAAAAAAATCCAAATACTTGCCAAAAATTGCGAAAAAAATACAAAAAAAATATCGACACTCGGTATTGCCATTTCAATATCGATATATCTGTGTAAGTTGTTCCGCATGCACTTAACTTTGTTTTCGAAAAATATCTATATATCGATATTTTATCTATTGCTCTACCTCAAATATGCAGCGAGCAACTGAATGAGAAAGAGCTGTTATATTGCAGACAGAGCGCTCCTACCGCCACAATGCTTGGCATAATTTGGCATCTCATGGCTGGAATACCGTCAGACTTTGCACTGGCCTTGGCGTGGCAGCCGAGGCAGGATGGACAAGACGCGCGGTACTGAGGTATTTGATCGTGATCGGGCCGCGGCTACCCAACGCAGGGAACATGCCATCTCTAATATCGTGCAAGCTCTATCCCGATTATCAACTTTTGTACCATTTTATAACTGTCGGAAGTGCAGCTTGCAGACCATCTGCTTTATGCCTCTAGTAGACAATTCACTGACAAACTTATTCTCGAGGCAATTTTAACCTCCTTATATAGCTGCTTACCACACATTCGCACCTTCGTGCAGTTAAGGTCAGACATCGTGGTTCTTCTGAAGCGGTTACTACAGCTACATTATTCCTCTTAAATTCACACTTAAGTACTTGGCACCGGATTCATACAACAGTATCCAGACAATTTCTTAAATGTTCCACTCTCAGATTTCAAATGGGAAAAATGAACTACAAACAACTTTCCTTGTGAGCTCTGATTGTTCTTACTTTGTCACGATGGTAATTTCTCTTTTAATAGGTGACAGCAACAAAATATTTTGCCGTTCGGAGGAGTAAGTTGGTGATAGAAATTACGTGGAAAGATCTCGCCACAACGAGAAACTCTTGTTTTAATGAGTGTCACCCCAACTCTTTCTCATACCGGTAGCACACTCTCCCCATTTCGTGATAATATAACACGAACTGTCCTTTTCGGGACTTTTTTATGTCCTCCGTCAATTCTATCTGGTATGATTGCATGCCGCGCAGTAGTACTCCGGAAGATGACGGACAAGCGTAGTGCTGACAGTCTCTTTAGTAGTGTTCTACCAATGAAATGCAGTCTTCGGTTCACCATTCTCACAATATTTTCTATGTGATGCTTCCAATGTCGATTGTTCGTAATGGAGAACTCTGTACTGACCTGCAATCCTGTGCTTTCGAATCGTCATCCAATCCTCGAAACGAAACTCTCCTGATGAGAGTGGTGTTTCTGTCTGATAAGGTTCAAGAGAGGAGGAGAGGAGGGGTGATTTCCCTTACAAAACTAGGTTTAAATGGCATATTTGTTGCATTATACTGTGAACTTTGCCAGAAGACTACAGGACGAGGACGAGATCGAGATGTGTTCAACGGTAATTTTGTAAAGTCGGAGATGCATTAGCCCGAATCGCTGTTGTGCTGGTAAACATGTCTGAAAAATATCTCTACAGTGTTAGCCATGACGGGTATTTTGTCCGTCGTGAGCTGTCAAAAAGGTTACAGGTGTTTTAGTAGTATTGGAGGTTATTTAATTTATACGTATAGAAATGTATCTGATAATTTGTATTAAATTCCGCTATACGAACGGAGTAAAGCGCAGCAATGTTTTAGAAATGTTAAAAATTGTCTGTGAGTCTGCTGCGAGCAAAACAAGGGTTTTGCGAGTAGTAAAGCGTTTCGGAGAAGGCGATGAAGTCTTTGAAAATGCCCTAGCACATTAACAACCGATGAAATCATGCCAAAAGAAATCACTAGGAACGATCGTCAAATTACAATCAGAAAAAATAGTGCAGGCATATCAACTTTTTCACGCTATGAAGTTTTTTCGGATGTTTTGGGTATGGAATGTGCAATCCCTGTTCGGAAACATTTTTCCACACAAGTGACATACACTGCTGTTCTAAAGTATTGCATGCTCTTGACTGCAATGATGATGTTCTGTTAGTTACAAATTTTTACGCATATATATAAGGTGGCGGGAGGAGCCTTCCGACAGTGCCTAGTAATAATGTGATCTCATACTGCCTTAGGAAGTGCTCTGTGTTAACTCAGATTTGGAGTTCTCTAGCTCTGGTCTGAAAGTAATGCTGGATTTTTATAAGTTTCTTCCCGCTGTGCTTGTGTGTATTTACCGTCATAGTGAAAAGTCATGAATTATCCCTTACAAAGAATAAGTACATCGAGGTTTTACACAAGACCGAAACAACACTGAAACTGCGAAGAGATTAAACTGTTCGAGGTCATTTGTGAGTCGAAATCTTCAGAAGCTCATGGCCACAGGAAATATGGAAAATGAACTATAATGCGAGGGCCCAAGCATTTCTTCGCACCGGGAGGGCAGAATCTTCGTCGAATAAGCACGGATAACAGGAGTGGTACTACACCGGAACTGGAAAAAGCACCCGGCCAGAGTGGCCGAGCGGTTCTAGGCGCTACAGTCTGGAACCGCGCGACCGCTACAGTCGCAGGTTCGAATCCTGCCTCGGGGATGGATGTGTGTGATATCCTTAGGTTACTTATAAGTAATTCTAAGTTCTAGGGGACTGATGACCTCAGCAGTTAAGTCCCTTAGTGCTCAGAGCCATTTGAACCATTTTTTTTAGAGAAAGCATGGCAGGAGGCAACGGGAGTTGATTCTACCTCCGCAGCTGTTAGGGAGAAGACTATGTGCAATGGGGACGAAGCCTACAGCTGCCAAGAAGAACCGTTGTTTGCTGCTGCAATGAGAAAAACGAGGCTGGCAGGGACTAGAACGCACGTAAACTGGACAAAAGAGCAGTGGAGAACTGTGGTATTTTCAGATGAAAGCCGATTTTCCATGATGGATGATAGACCACGGCTCGCCAGGTCCGAACCCAATGAAAAGGATGGATCCTGACTGCCTTGTGCGCGCCATGAAACATGCTCGAACCATAAACACGCTCCATTGTTAATGGTGTTGCGAGCAATGACATACTAAGGTGTTGGAAGGCTTTTACTTTGTTAAGGGAACAGTGAACATTGATCAATAGGAAGCTGTGTTGCGACGCCTTCTGATGTTCACTGAACGTGATGCTTTCCCAAATGTGCAGTGGAGTTTTCAACAGGATCTGGCTCCGTGCCACACACAAAAAATATGGTTTTTGATTATTTCATCTTTAAAATACATTTTCCAAGGTTATTTCTGTCACTTATCGCCCAAATCTATCATTTCAGATTCGTTCGGTCATGACTGAATTGGGTACCAGAGAACTTCCTTGGCTGGGAAATTCGCCAGACCTTAATCCAATTAAGAATTTGTAGCGACTGGTTGGGAAAGGGATTCAGAAGAAGAAGCCTGAACAAAATAGGTGGTCTGGGAAGTGATTGTGAAAGTGTGGCACAATGAAAGTGACATCAGTAGCATTAGATCGACTCCATGCCTGACACAGTGAAGGCTGCTGTAAGGACCAAGGGGGTCCAACAAAATACTAGGATAATTTAAAGAATGATTACTGAATAATGCCCATGTGAAACAATGCATTTACGCTATGGCGAAATTAAAAGAAAATTGCATAAATATTTAACTTCGGTGTCATCAGTGACGTGGCATTAGAAACAATCTGTTCCTTCATTATAATGTTCCTTCACACTTGTAGACCATCCTTTTTTTAATAAATATTTGAAATTTCAAAGACCAATGGGTTTTCAGAAGTCCTGCACCAAAATTCTATAGGAACGTGCAATACTTTAGAACAGTAGTGTATCATTTGCACCCCCCGCCCACCTCTTTTTTTCCTCATACACTTTCACCCGTTCTAGTTTTCGCTACTGATAAGCAGTGTATAAAAGTATAAAAGTCTTGTACTTTTACCCCCTTGGTTCCCCTCTCAACTTTGCGACCACTACAAACTGTGATACGTCGAGTATAGATAGCTTAGAGTCGTGGTGCCTCTGCCATCTCTCTCACCTTGACGCCCCAAGCGGCTTGTGTTGCTTGGAATTTAAACCAATCTTGAGAATGTGTGATAGCAAACTTGTTCCAATTTATCGAATTTCAAACAAAAATAGCAACGAACGCAAATTACTCAGGAAGTGCTAAATGAAGTCAGCAACGGTACCCGAACCGCTTAAACGTGTCATAATAAGTGATTTAACGTGAGTCTATGGTTATGACGTCGAAGCTAATGCTCAATCGTGCAGTGGAAGCATTCTCGGTCGCCAAGACTGAAAAAAGCTCTACAATTGCGGTCAAATGTAAATGTTATGCTGTGTTCTTCGATTTTAACGGCACCGTAAATTCGTGCCACAAGGTCGAACGATCAATAACGAGTACTATTTATACCCTTTGCGTGAAGCGATCCGGAAAAAAAAGAAGAAGAGTTCCCAGATTTGTAGCGAAACAATTCACGACTTTCACGTCACGATAATGCATCCAGTCGCACTTCGTTGCGTGTTCGTGAGGTTTCGGGCAAAACAATACTGCAATGATGTCCTAGCCTCCGTATTCGCCAGCAAACTTAGACACGATTTTTTTCTGTTCCAAAAAATAAAGAAAACCTTAAATGACCGTCGTTTTAGAACCATCGATTGGGTTAAAAACGCAACTGCGTAGTATATTTCGACGGAGTTAACATGGATGTAGGTGAATAAGCAAAAATTTTCCGCAAAACAAAAATTCCCTTTCTTGTATCGTATCTCGTATTCTTGCAATGAAAGGGAAAAGCCGACTGAGCCGCCGTGAGTCTAATGCACAGTTTATCGTTACAATTTAGCCACATGCCTTCCCGAAGAGCTGCATGCTTTTTCTTTCTCTAGAGAGGACTATTGGAGTTTTAGATGACTCTGAATGTAATTACAGCTTTTGTCCGCCTTTATAATATTTCCTTAACTATGCTTCACTTTTGAGCACTGGTATAAATTCTACATTGCAATTTCTTCCACGCTCTGCGATCTGCACCTACACCGCACGACATGTAGTAAAGAAATGCGACTGAATACCATTGCAACATGAGGGGTGGATTGATTTTGCGGAAGAGACCAAACAGCGAGGTCATCGGTCTCATCGGATTAGGGAAGGATCGGGAAGGAAATCGGCCGTGCCCTGTCAAAGGAACCATCCCGGCATTTGCCTAAAGCGATTTAAAGCGATTTAGGGAAGTCACGGAAAACCTAAACTGATGGCCGGGCGCGGGATTGAACCGTCGTCCTCCCGAACGCGAGTCCAGTGTGTTAACCACGGTGCCACCTCGCTCGGTCATTGCAACATGAATGCCGTGTTGCAAGGAAGTGTAATACGATCTCCAATGTTCCAACATACATATACGTAATCAGTTAGGGTTAGCAACACAATCACATTGTTAATTCAGACTGATATCGTCTACAGAAAGTATAGACGTACGTTCTTAAGAAAATTCTCGAAGATAACTCTATAAATGTAGACAAGTAAACAATAATGTCCCTAACAGAAAGATAAACGGTAAACCTTTTTAGGTGATCACTGTCCTCGAACACCGCCGTGGTTTACTAGGCATGGTTCTATTTGTAGTAGTATGTCCCTACCTCCTTCATGGTTCTATTTGTAGTAATAAGTCCCTACCTCCTTCCGACCTTTGAACAGACTTTCCTACACGATTATAGTAAGCCCGATCTACAGTTTAATGTGGTCTCCGAACCACGGTTCAACTTGGCATTTTTCGCATTTCTAAATCGTTGCTGGATGTGGCAGATGCGATAAGTGAAAATAAAGACCGGATAACAATAGAACCCTTGACCTCTGGATATGTTGTCCACTAAGCCACCGAGTCACACTAACAATGAAATATTTTGGGAGATACGTAAAATTAGTGGTAGGGGAGGTGAAAGGAGAGCTTAAATTGGTTGGAAGGACTCAAAGGAAATTGCAAACCAGACGCCAGTGTGGCCGGTCCTAGCATGGTGCTCCATAGTTTGGTGTCCTATCAAATACGCATCACAGCTGACATACAACGAATTTAGAGACCTGTAACTGGAACCACAGCAAGTTGGTGTAGCAGACATCAAAGAGTAACAGGTATGATCAGGACATTTGAATGAAAATGTTTGGAAGCAAGGCGACACTGTTGCTGGGAAATTCTGTCGGGTAAATTCAGAGAATGAATATTCTGTGTGACAGCTCAGAAGTCTCCGCCGTGTATCTTGAGTAGGATCATCTGAGTAAGTGAAGAGAACTATAGCACAGACCAAAGAATGCACAGTATGGAAATGTGCTCTTCCATAATCATCGACGCGGATTTAATCATCCGAGTCTAAAAACCAATGTTAAATGACGACGTTATAGAATGGCGCAAAAAGCAACACACTCATACGACTATATCTAATATATTTATAAAATATTTCGTCGGAACTTGGGAGCAATACAGACATTAAAAACTTAAATACACAGTATTGATATTCCAGAATAACATTTTATAGTTCGCTGTGAATAGGTTTTCATCTTTCTAGAGTGTAGGCCGTGCTCAGACAACTTAAAACTGAATAAACAGTCCATACATCAGCGAGAGTTTATAGCTACAAGTTTCCAGCAGAACCGCGGTAAAACATCATTTTACAAGAGAGTGCAACCCTAGTCTTTGACTGAGTATGTGTGTTTGGAGGTCACGGGTGCTCATCGGTGAGGTTACCAGCACCCCTACACATAGACTATTAAAAGAA
This sequence comes from Schistocerca cancellata, assembly GCF_023864275.1. Classification (NCBI taxonomy): domain Eukaryota; kingdom Metazoa; phylum Arthropoda; class Insecta; order Orthoptera; family Acrididae; genus Schistocerca; species Schistocerca cancellata. The sequence continues at coordinate 289,020,556 of NC_064631.1, read as the reverse complement.
ACAGATGTGGATAAAATGGCCAAAATGTTGTCACACAGTGAGCAGGAAACCTATAAAATGACACTCATTCGCCCACCCCTACCTCACTCGTGCTGACCCACACAAGCACTATCTCATACGTCGCAAGACAATGGAGAAAATGTGAAAGGTGCTATACTTCTCATTAAAACACAAGTTAAACGACAGAGGAGCTAAAAGAAAGGTAAAGCGAAATGTGACGGACTGATCACTTACAAAAACATTGGTAAGTCAGTCAACCTGTTAGCACGTTAAGAGCATCTCCCTAATATCTTCCGAAAAATGTTGGACGGGGAATGGCGAAATCTCAAAACCCTACCAACATTCGTTTGAATGTCAATTAAAATAGTGGGTAGATCTGTCGGCAAATCGGCCGAAGTGGCCGTGCGGTTAAAGGCGCTGCAGTCTGGAACCGCAAGACCGCTACGGTCGCAGGTTCGAATCCTGCCTCGGGCATGGATGTTTGTGAAGTCCTTAGGTTAGTTAGGTTTAACTAGTTCTAAGTTCTAGGGGACTAATGACCTCAGCAGTTGAGTCCCATAGTGTTCAGAGCCATTTGAACCATTTATTTTATCGGCAAATCTGTCACTGCGCTCTGGTCTGAAAATAAAACATAGCGTAATACAATGTGGCGCACAATGATCTGTAAGCCACAAGCATCACATATTGGAGGGCCTCTCGCCGGAGCAAAGAGCCAAGCGTCATACGACTGTGGTCTATGCGAAAACGGGAAAGAATGATACCCCATCTGCGTGTCTGGAAGGAAGTACGCCGTGGCAGAGTTGTGGACTTCACTACGCGCAGCGTATTGTCTTTCACGTCCAGTCACTCTTACTCCCATCGAAGCATGAACCTGTATCGCAACAGCGAGGCGACAGCATGGGGGGGAGGGGGGAGGGGAATGGCAACACAGAAGTAACTAAAGATCTGGACACGCCTCCCTAGTTGCAACATCCACCCTTTCGTGGATGTGCCCTGGCACCCATCGGGAAGATACCTCCTTCCCCACCTTTTTTAAGTGGACGTCCTGAGTATCCCGGACTACTTTATCGGATGGATACAAGCGTTGCAGAGACTGGGAGTCCGAACAGACGAGGAATTTGGCAGGCACGGAGTATCTCGTCCGCTCCACCGCTCTCAATATCGCGAATAATTCATATTGTATACAATGAACTTCGTAAACAAAATTTTGAGGACACGATACACGAAAACAACAGAGCAGCCAGTGGAATCCCCCTGTTTAGACCCATTCGTGAATACAGCTTAACAGTTGTAGTGCTCATTTAAAATGTTGGAATATATCACATTAAAATTGAAGCAGGAATGCTAGCTCTCTTGTACTGCACTAAATCTAAAATTAATTTGGGCCTCTCTAGTAACAATGCTGGCAGTCGGTTAAAACCCGGGGCTGGATAGAGACAGTAAGTGCCCCACACCAAGAAACTAAATCACACATTTCGCACGGATCCCAACAAACGGCCCCGTTGCCCGTGGACGGTTGGTAAAGAGCTGTTCCGTAAATAGACGAGCAACAGTATGGTATGCTGGGGAAGTGGGAGTACAACAGTATGGTATGCTGGGGAAGTGGGAGTAGCGACGAACTGACACGCCTCACGCACCATGACAAGCTGCCGCCGGTGACGGTTCACCAGTCTCAGCACAGAGACTGGTTATGGAGCTGATCCTGTAAGTGTCCGTGGCCAGCCTGATGCCTTCATAGTGTACAGCATCAATGATCTGCAGGTAAGACGGCCTCGGTGACCTATACACTGTGCACCCATAGTCCAGCCACGATACACGAAAGTCCTTCAAAACTGGAGCAAATGCACCCTGTCCGCTCCCCAAGACCTGTGGCTAAGACTCTGAAAAATGTTCGTTGCCCTCTGGGCCCCCGTCTTCAGGTCCTTTAGGTGTGGTAACCAGGCCAGTTTGAAATAAAAAATGAGGAACATAAACCTCACACCGTCTTTAAAAGGGAGGATTGTGTTCCACAAACGTAATCCAGGTAAATTAAAAATACGACGAGAACGATTAAAATGAAAAAACACACACACACACTCTTCCCTGCAGAAAATGTAAAACCAGTCTTTGCAATCCTCTCATCCAGCAGTCTTTGACAGGAATCAGTTAACCGTTGACACCACACCATGCTGAGGAAGATCCCTGCAAATGAATCCAAACGTCGATCGCACGGATAAAATGTGACGCAGTGTAAAACCCAGAGGATTTTACCTACAGTGACAACGCCTTCAGGTTTACACACACAATAATTTTTTTCCAAAGATGTTGAAAGGTCTCTGCTGGATTCCTTTCATGTTAATTTCTTAAATCTGTTGTCATTTACGGGATAAATTCCTCTTCTAAATTTACTGTGGCGTTTCTGACTATCTGGGAGGAGACTGAGTAGTGGAACGTGTTACTTTTACACATAAACAAGAACGATCTGTCACACTACTACACTTTAAAACACGGTTTATATGTAATTCATGTCACACAGTCTCATACGGAACCTACATTCGCTTTCTTTTATATACTGTATATGATGAGATACTGTCATCCCCCTTCCCTTCTATGTGAGAGGATGAATGAGCAAATGTATTTCTAGTTGCATGCTTGAGGGTAGCAGACAAGCCTGTCTGCTAGAGAACAGTAGGACCAAAGTCGGAACAGGTAGCTACGCTTTCTAAAAGCAAAGAGGATTCTATCCTTAGTATGGTCCTGTCCGTCCCTTGTCATGTTGGTATAGGAAGCTGCCCCTCTGGCCACTTCCGGTTGTATTTGTGAGCCACCCTCAGGAAGGGACCAGGTCAGTCTGTCCGCAGCGAGCGTCTGAAGTGGTAAGATCTCCGGCTAAGCGCGTCTCTGCCAATTCCGTAGGACAATGGATTTCTTAAGTTCAGCCTAACTGAAAATTTAATCACCTTTATTTCAGGTTTAGCTCTAAAATATCTAATGTTATCTTAAATTGCAGCGCAGTGTATTTCGAGTGTGAAGTTCAGACCATCTTCCAGTAGTTGCTTTGTCACTACTTTGTGAGTAAAGTGGAACCACGTGTTGATCAGTAACTCTAAGATCATCAATCTTAAATGCGAACGTGCGTGAGATTATAACGTCTCGTCTTGACAATATTTTTCAATATAGCAACTTTTCTTTATGTTCAACCCACGTGGGGTGTACTTCGTGAGACCAGTACCACGTGCTTATACAATTGTTTGACCCATCAGGTTAATAGTAAGACGATAGTAACCAGTTCGAGGTTTTTCTTTTGTAAATTGCTTTTCGATCTAATTTATTTTAATTATCAAAATTATTGTGGTGTTACACTCTTCGTGTACACCAAGTTGACCACGTGAAGCATGTGGTGTAATCATCAAAGTAGCCCTCAGCTATTCTTTTCGGGAAGATTTCACAGAGAGTTAGTATGAATTTAGTATACCAGTGTGTGGTAATTACATGACGGACAGGATTGTGCTACGAACGTAACTTCTTTGGGTGAAAATTGAATCGGTTGGTTGTGGTTAACTTCCTCTTGCATATGTTTCAACGTTCTTCGTGTGTTATTTTATGAATGCAGTGTTGTATGCAGTCTCCCAATCTTGGCTCCATATTTGATGTGTTCCGTAAGATTACAAACTCACATTTTCACAGTCCTAAATAAGGCACCAGCTTCGTTATGACTCACGTTTAATATGCTGAAATTTCAATGATCAATGTTAAAATAAATTTCCAAATATAAACTGATTTATTTCTTTTTATTTAAATTCTCTTTTATATATATCACCGGTTGTCGTATGACTATTAAAACATTATAATTAATGTTAGTCTGGTTGGGAATTTGGTAAGCTAGACTGGATACCTGGTGAAACAGTTGCGCAGTAATGCAAGGTTAACTTCCCCAGACAGCTCACAGCTTTTAACCCGCTTTTATTGTCTATCAGCACCGCTTTCAAAGAAAATTAAAGCAACAACGTTACAATGTGTCTTTTACAACTACATATCTATACAAAAAACCACAAACAGTATGCAACAGATAAAGAAGCTATGAACAAACACGCCTTATATTACTTTATAAAGGGACCGATGACCGTCGCAGCCTGGTCCCTTTAATCCCCCCCAAACCAACCAACCAACCATTACTTTATACTCGAAGACTGACAGTATGAGAATGTGGAGGCCAAAAGAGGACACGAGTACCGGCAGAGACAACCACGGTATGTTATGTGGGTAAAAAAACTGGCGAATGTGACGAACAGGAAAAGAGGAGCATATTATCTACTATTAACTGGCTGTTGCTATTTTAGCAAGGCTGAATACTGGAAGTGCAATTGATCATTCAGAATTGTCGAAATTCTGTTTACTCTTACGTCGCCTGAGGAGGCCTAGGAAGCCGATGTCCACTCCACAACGAACTATCAAATAATTATTATTGTGGAACATCAATGCCATGTTTTTCAGTTTTCAATATCTAATGTATTTATTAATAAATACAGCATTAACTAATACTGCGTTACATACGTCTCACGTTTTGTCTACGGTCTGAAAAAAAAAAATGTTTGAGTACAGTTTCCCCTGCAGTCTACTACGTTGTTAACAAAGAACACACACTGCTTTTGAGCGCAGTCTATCAGAAGCTGACGATGTGATTCTCTCTTTCGTCTAACCGTGCGCATGAGTGTAGTGGTATCATACGATTCAGGTAAATTGAAAACACTATGAGGACGATTAAAACGAACACACACACCTCTGTAGAATATGTAAAACCAGTCTTTGCAGCCCACTCCTCCGGCGGTCTTTGACAGAGTTGAGTTAACCGTAGACGCTACAAAATACTGACGAAGAACACTGCAAATGGGTCGACCTGCCTCCACGAAGCTCTATCCTGGGCGTGGTGACTTGCTCGCTGCAAGTCCATCCCGGTCAGGCTCTTAATCTAGCCTGTCCTACGCAATGGTGAGCGTCTTCCAGGTCTTCGCCCGTCGACTTTTCTTACTATGACTGACAACGTGGCTACACAGCTCAAATATTTCAATGTAATTTTTTGTAGCTTAGGACAAGTAGCAAGGATCAAGTGATTCCATACGTCTGATGGATCTTGTAAAGATGCAGAACGTAATATTTCAGGTAATAACAACAGTGTTTGTAGGTCCTTTTTTGTTCCACTTTGCAAATTAGTCTGCTGTTCTGCTATTCTATAACGTTCACTCCATGAATCGAATTGGGTTTCTCAGTTTTACTGTAAAGTATCGACATGTTGCCCATCCTCACTGACAGTTGTTTCAACAACTGCAAACAAATCATTCACCGTTTTGATTTGCTTCGAACGTGCTAAAGCATCGTGAAAGAACATGTTCAGAGATCTCTCCAACAGTCTGGACTGATTGCGTGGCAAATTTTTGATCGTCAACTTACTAGCTATTGGGACTAGTTTACTGCTTACAAAGTACTTTTCTACACAGAAAAGAATTCGTTTACAGGAAGAAGCAATTTTTGACGTTGCTAACAAGTAGCCTGGTTTTCTTTGCAACATCGAAAGTCGATAATTTATCTTTAATATCGATGATACGAATTTTCGTATTTCTGTATCTATATTGGAACATCGATATTTTTACTCTCAACGCTGTAAATATCGATAACCGAACATTCACTGTACAGTGACTTGCGGAGTATAAATTAGATGTGCACTGTCATAATCACTGACTTAACCTGGGTTATTGTCCTCGCTACCAATCCATTTTATCCAGAAAGTCATGTAGCAATTTCGTTTAAGCGCGACCTTTAGCTAAAAGATTACACGTAGGCTAGAATTCTTGCCAAAATACAGTAAAGCGAGAGCCAGTCGGACTCCTAAAACGGCAATGTTCCACGCGACCGGTTTGTTCGCTTCGCGCCAGAGCACTACATGAATACACAAGTATCCGATGACGGGTTCCAGCTGAAAAAGTGGTGTACGAGGTGAAAATTCAAGGTCCTTGGAACGAATCAGCAATTAGAGCACAGGAAATGTTTGCAAAGTCCACACACTTTTGAGCGTACAGAGAAACACGCAAATACTGCGCGTTTTTGATCCTTCGCTTGAGACATTATTTAGTTGTTTAAAAATGTTATAATTAATTATTACAGTCACTGTCGGTCTCTCGCGGAAGAGACGCGGGAAAAACACGCCACAGAACAAGGGTTTCTACTCAGAATGATACCCACTCGGTTTCCTTTCAGGAATATCGAAGAGTGTCAGAGAATTTAAGAAACGACATGTCGACTACACACGGCTCAGTAAGAACCAACAATATGCAACAATGTGAGGGGGAGACATACCTCTACAGAACAAGCTTTGAAACAAATAAAGCCCCGTTCAGAGGTATTCAAATGAAATGCAGGGCAGGGTACATAATATATACAGCGCACATGATATACAATAGGTTGTAGATGTCTCCGAGAATGCAGTTAACATTCTTCTCACACAGACAATTATCAATATCTATGTCACAGTAAGTGCGCCAACAAATAACAATCATAACAGTAAAAAATAAAAATCAGAACTAAACATCAAGTGTAGATATTACGGGGAGATTTTCGCGCATATGTCAGACGGATAACTGCGAACATGAATAGTGTTGGTCACTATAGAGCGCGTAAAAACAGCCTAGAAAAACAGAAAACAACTCGCTGACTTATGTGAGAACCATAATTTTTGTCTATCCCCACGCGTTTTCGACACCTGCCCACAAAGGAAACAGCACAAAGGCCACCTGAGACAACATTAAGAAAATTCGAAAAGATCACGTCGCTATATCTCAAAGGAACAGTCCAGAAATAATTAAAGTCAGGGCGAAAAACGGAATTACTACGTTTGACTTGTAAAGTTCCGACCCAAACCTCCTAACAGAAAAAGCAACACTATAGCTGTGTATCGAACCAAGAATTTACAGGAAAACTAAAATTAATTCAAAGAGTTAACTCTATAAGTAGACAAAGTTTTCGGAAACACAAAAAGAATATTCCAGACTGCAAAGTAAATACTTGGTTTCAAAGAGAAAGAGAAAAACACATGGTCCAATAATAACTGCAAACGAGCATTAAAATCTGAAGATAGTCACTGCTGACCAGAACCGGTAGGTCAAGGACAAAAAGTTTTGTAATCATTGAAATAAAACAAATTTGTCTTACACTTCCTGAATTCATTTGTGTGGCCATCACTGTTTTAAGCCGTCACCATGTTTAAGCTTGTTAAAATAAATATATTCTACGTTAGAAAAGATCAGTGAGAAGATGATCGAAAAGAATTACGTTTTATGGCCAGTTAAAACGAGTCGCAGCTCGTGGTCTTGCGGTAGCGTTCTCGCTTCCCGCGCACGGGGTCCCGCGTTCGATTCCCGGCAGGGATTTTTCCCTGCCTCGAGATGATTGGGTGTTGTGTCGCTTCATCATCATCATCATCACATCATTCAGCCCCATTCCGGTCGGAGGAAGGCAATGGCAAACCACCTCCGCTAGGACCTTGCCTAGTCGGCGGCGCGGGTCTCCCGCATCGTCCCCTACGCTCCTCGCAGTATGGGACCTCATCGTCATCATCAAAACGAGTGATGCATAATTGAATAAATGTGCCTGCAACATCTTTGAATTGAAACCGAAAACAAGAATACCGTGGTAAATGAAGATCAAAAAACAAACACAAGACACACAAACCAGCATCATCTTCAGAACAGCTGCAACGTTTGATACTTTGCGAGATGAGGCGGATCATGTAATTTCGTCGAAAACATCTAGACGAAATTGGTATACAACCAAAAGACACCAAACTGAATGATCTTTGAGATTTTGGGAGACGAGAAACGAAATGGTGAGATGGACGCCGTGCTAGGCACAGAGTGTTAGGGAAACACAGCTGGCTTAAACGGAAAAACAATAGAAGAACAATTGTGTCCACGATGCATCATCAGAGAATTGTTATAAAGGCTATAGGGCTGTCGTGGTTCCTAGATTGTCGACTAAAAATTAATGAAAAAACAATAATAATATTATATGCAAAGTATATTTTGTCAAAAAATCCAAATATACATAAAACTTCGCATACCAAACGAATATTCGGTGAAATTTTGTAAATCCTTCCAATCATTATAGCAGCAGTGATCATAATGAACCGCGAGACACTTGCGTTGACTTGTGGAGAAAGCACAGAATGACAGCAACTCTATTTCAATCACGGGACAGGTGGGAGATACAGAGGGGAGGGGAGAGAAAAGTGGTTGAGGACGACGAGGAGGAATTAGCGAGCAGTTTTTAATTAACTTCTACCGACCGAACCGGCCAAAATTAGCTTTGCGATTATGGATCGCATCATAAAGGCGGAAAGTTGACGTATACGGAAGGTGCTTGCATTTAATACCTTACAAGCTTAATACTGGAAGAAGCAGAAGCTCTTTGTACGTAGCTAAAAGGAATATTAGTACACTGTAATAATAATAATAATAATAATAATAATAATAATTATTATTATTATTATTATAAAACCAATATTCAGTGGAAGCAGACCCTCGAGTTGCCCGTGAGACAATAAATCAAGCCGTAATCTACGACGGTCATTTCATATTTAATGCAGATATGGCAACAATAAGGAAAGAATAGTGAAACAATACTGAAAATGCGATGGCAACTTCGAAAAGGAAGCGAGTGTTTCTCACTCATAGCGCTCCTGTAAATAAAGCGAACTTGAAATGTACTTTGCACGGGTCTCTGCAACTGACTTTTGAAGATCAAAGGTCAAACATTGAGTTCGAAACATCACGTTGCGAACACCAGGAATCCGGTGTGCTTTAAATGAATTTTGTCAGCGACAGTTTAACAGTTAACCGTATTACAATTTCTTGCAGATGAAATCCTCTTGGTACTGTTCGTGTGGACTATGACCGAAAAGACGGATATCGTCCAAATAAATGAATGATACGTAAAATTTGGAATTAATGACTTAACGAGATCGTCGTTCACCAACATTCTGAGACTAAAGGAGTTTAACCAACATTAGTATTCCAAATTCTTACAGATGTCTTGAACAAGGGCAAAGTTTCTGCAATTTGCGTACTTCACAGCTTGATTTCAAGACAGAAGCAGAGACGGCTAAGCACCGAAGCCAAAGATTCTACGCAGCAGCTGAAGAACCTTGCATCTGAATATACAGTATCGGATCAGAAGTTATTAGGACATCCATTACAGGACATTAATATGGGGTGCGTCCACCCTCCGCCTTTTATGACGGCTTGAGCTCTGCTGGGGACAATTTTAACTCCGTAACCACGAAAAACATTCCCATGCAGTAACACCACATCCACCGTCACTGCTGGCACTTCACGTTATAGTAGGTAACGTTCTCCAGCCATCCGCCAAACCCAAACCCTTCCATCGGACTGTCACAGAGTACAGATTGATTAATCCACAGAGTAAATATCTCTGGAGTGAGCATTGCGTTCTGCGCATGTTGTCAACATTAAACCAGGATTGTCACGTGATCTCGGGACTTCGCCGTGCGTGTGTGCTTTCTGCAGCGTTTGAAGTTTATAATACCAAGAGTTTTTGTTGTTTCACCGTTTGTTGATAGTGTAACAGCGATGGTGAATTACTGTTGTTGCTACGGATGCAAAGAAAAATATGTGAAAGGAGGGATAGTAACTTTTCATGGGTACATTCCATATAGCTCTAATTATAGTTTTCATTTTAGTAAGAGACACTGTATACGTTTAAAAATTTCGAGATGCATTATAATTAAGACTTGATTCTGTAGACCTATTTTTCTACGATTTTATGACTATATAATAGGTATTACGGCTCGTACAAAAGTTTACAAACAATCGCTTCCTCTCGTAAATTTGCTAGTGGAACAGGAAAGGAAAAGGTTAATTGTTTCAGTAAATACTATCCTCCATGCATTTATCAGTGACTTGTCAATTATGTATATAGATTACTCAGTCTACTATTTATTTAATGAACTGGGAGCAAGTACTTAAAATGCGTTAAATAAATACCTCAAAGTGCCACCAGTAAGAAAAATTGTGCTTTAGGTCGCAAAAACGAGAAAATAAATACGCAGAAATACAAGAAAAAAGGACGAATTAGCAGGAATATAATCGCTAATGTGTGGTAAATTCGTGCGAAAGCACTAACGTACTGTCAAGTCGTTTTGCAGGACTATCACTGCAAAAATGTTCTTCAGGCTCTGTAATACTATAAAGTGCGGTATCATACCAAAAACTACCAAAAATCGAGTGCATCTGAACTATGACACCTACCGCAAAGCAGCTGAATGTAATATCACTTGCCCTTAAAAGTTACGTAGCTGGTTTATTCCCGGTATCAAATGGATACTGTTAAAATGTCTGCGCAACATATATAAATAATCCACGACATGTACGAAAAGAATCCGTCTGTACTAGGGATGTAGTGACATTCTAAATATACAGGGCTGTAGACGAACAACCACACGTCGTCCCGAGATCACGTGACCAGGCCGGCAATGTATGTTGACAACACAAAATCTGTTCTGTGCATGTGAGTGCTCACTCCAGAGATATTTACTCTATGGATTAATCACTCCAAATCACTCGCTTCCAGCCATCCACTGTTCTGTGGTGTCGCTCTTTACACCACCTGAAGCGTCACTTAGCGTTAGCTACAAAAATTTGTAGCGTATGAACCACAGTACTCGATTCGACACTCATGTTCAGAAAAAAATCAGAACACTTTGAACGACTGTAGAAAGGACGATTACTATCACAGGATATATACATTAGTATGTTCTGCAGAAATGATTAGCATTTTAGTCACATCGGTTCAGCATGTGGCCTGTTGCCTAGTACACATTTGGTCCGTTGTGGCCGAGCGGTTCTATGCGCTTCAGTCTGGAACCGCGCGACCGCTACGGTCGCAGGTTCGAATTCTGCCTCGGGCATGGATGTGTGTGATGTCCTTAGGTTAGTTAGGTTTAAGTAGTTCTAAGTTCTAGGGGACTGATGACCTCAGATGTTAAGTCCCATAGTGCTCACAGCCATTTGAACCATTTTGGCCCGCCATGAACCTGATAACTTGTTCCATGCTTGATGGCATTGACGCGTATAAGGCATGAGTGGCGTCCTGTGGTATAGCCATCCACGCTACACTCACATGGTTCCGAAGTTCCTCTGTAGTGACTGCTATTGGGTCACAGTACTGCACCTGTTGTTTACCGTATCGCATACAATTTCGATTGGCGACAAGTCTGGTGAGCTGGCGGGCCAGGGCAAAAGGCTGATATCCTGTGACACCAAGAAGCACGAGTTCGTGCAGCAACATGTGGTCGTGCATTGTATTGCTGAAGAGTGGTTTCTGGGGTGTTGTGCAGAAAGGATATGGCCACGGGTCGCAGATGTCATTGACGTAGGTCACACTGGTCACAGTGCCCTCGACACGTACCAAATGTGATTTGTGGTTGTTCCCAATAGCATCCCACACCATAAGGTCTTGAGATGGAGCTGTATGCCTTGTGCGAATGCAGTCACTGTGATGCCGCTCCCCCTGTCTGCGGCGAACCAAAATGCGGCCATCATTTTCAAACAAACAGAACCTGGATTCGTCCAAAAACACTATCTAATGTCGTTCCCGTCACCAGTGACATCGTTCCATACACCATTTCCGTCTCGCATGTTTCTGCACATTCGTCAAAGGTAGGCGGAGAAGTGGACGACGTGCACGTAGCCCAAGCTGCAATAAACGGTGAAGGATTGTCAACCCTGACAGCGTGCGATGTGTTACACTGTTCTAATGTTCGCTAGAGCCAAGGAGAATGCAGATCTGTCTTGCAATGCTATATGGATGGGTATCAATCTTCTCAGGATGTGGTTTGGGTGTTGCGACCTGAACAAACTCGTCGTGTTATACGACCTTCCATGAACATTCTGCACCGCCCATTGCACTGCTGAAACACTTCATCCCACACGAGCAGCAGTGTCCCGAATGGATACATCACATTCTCTGATGCTAATAATGGGCCTTTTTTCAAACTCACTGACTTGACGATACAGTTCGCGAATACGTCTGCGAGGCATCCCGCACGTCTGCTTAAATCACACAGATCCATTACCCTCGGTTTATAGAGACAACGGGAATCACAGGCACATTTTACCGGTAGGTGGTGTTGCGCCGCGATATAGATGTTGACATGGAACCCATGGACCAACATGTTTGAAACGATAATCGACCTGCCTTCCCCGGGGACACCGCCTTATCGAAGGCACCTTCAGTGCCGGGCAGGAGGGTTTGCGTCCTCCGATGAAATCAAGAGCTGTGTCGGCGGTAGCGTAGCTACTGGCAGGTCTTGACAAAGGAACCAGACAAAGTGTGTCCCACAACATAGGGTAGGGAGGGCTCTATAGACATGGTGAAGCCAGCTTCCCTAAAGGAGTAAACCTCATACAAATCCTGGTCCTCTAAGTTGGGGGTTGGGCAAGCGGCTAACAACCCCTTCCTGTAAAAACAATTCTTGTTCAGAAACCTCAGAATTGAGGAGGCCAAGTCCCATCCCGGGATATAGTGCCAATGGAAAAAGAAGAATCATTTCTACAGAACATACTAATATTCATGTCCTGTGAATATGAACGCCCTAACTCTAGTCATTCGAGGTGTTGTGAGTTTTTGGTTCAAATGGCTCTCAGCACTATGGGACTCAACATCTCAGGTCATAAGTCCCCTAGAACTTAGAACTACTTAAACCTAACTAACCTAAGGACATCACACACACCCATGCCCGAGGCAAGATTGGAACCTGCGACCGTAGCAGTCCCGCGGTTCCGGACTGCAGCGCCAGAACCGCTAGACCACCGCGGCCGGCGTTGTGAGTTTTTCTAAACATGAATGTATTTAACTCCCTATGCACAGTCGCTGTGCTGGCTGTTAGCGCTTCGGAACTCAAGAGTGATTCCTTCCGATTATTTCACGTCGATTTTTCATAACCACCCCTGGGGCAATGCATAACGGTCCTTGTTCGTCAGTACATGAAGTCTGCCTGGTCTTGGATCGGCTGTGGTTGTTTCTTAGGGATTCCTGCTCACAATATCGTGACCTACAGCAGACTTGGGCTACTTTAGGAGGGTCGAAATATCCCTGATTTGCAACGGGACATCTGAGCTGCGCTTGGAGGCGGTGAGGCGGCAGAGCCACCCACGGCGGCGGTTAGCTGGCGACTGCTCGGCTTGCGCCACAACGAAGGAACGACCGCGACAGGGAGCAAGCGTGACGGACAGGACTCTGGCAACGCTATGGATACGCATGCCGTCTGCCATTCCAATCACGAGATGCTGGTGACTTTTTTACTCCTGACAAATAACACGTTTTCATCGAGGATTTCCATGTGTTTTTTTCAGTCACATGCATCAATGTACAAGACGCCACCTGCTGGCTGTTGCCTTCGCCCTACAAGCCCAAAGTGGATACAGTTAGGTACTAGTGATATATTTGATTTTATACATGGTATGGTACCAAAGTTGTGTACCCGCCAGGATAGCCGAGAGCGCTAACGCGATGCTTCCTGGACTCGGGTAGGCGCGCCGGCCCCGGATCGAATCCGCCCGGCGGATTAACGACGACGGCCGGTGTGCCGGCCAGCCTGGATGTGGTTTTTAGGCGGTTTTCCACATCCTACTACGTGAATACCGGGCTGGTCCCCACGTCCCGCCTCAGCTACACGACTCGTAGAAATTTGTAACACATTCACACTATTTCACGATTTACACTAGAGGCAGACAGCTGGGGTACACTAATTCCGTCCCGGGAGGTATGGGGTGGCGGCAGGAAGGGCATCCGGCCACCCCTGAAAATTAACCATGCCAATTCCGTACTTAGCCCTGTCGACCCTGTGCACAATGCGGGATAAAGGCAGTAACGAAAGAAAGAAAGATGGTACCAAAGGTGTGTACCACAGATTATACACTGACTAGCCAAAACATTATGACCACTGCCTGCCGCGAGACTGAATACAGCCGCCTGGTGGAGTTGAGGACACGTGAGGCGGTAAGGAAAGGTTATAAGCTGAGCAGAGACATGGGAATCATTCTAGCCACGATACGGGGTGCATATGGGGAGATCAGGAAAGAAAGGGCAGATTGTTATGGCCTGGAGCCTGGGAACAAGGATCTCGGCTGTTCGCGTGCTTCCGTCTTGAGCATCTATGGGAAGCAATAGCAAGACGGTGAAAGCGCGAATACGCGACAAGCTGTTGCGATGTCCACGCCTTGTCACAGAAAGTGGAGGTAGGCGATTTGGGCAAATCGGATGAGCAAAATGTTGGTACAGGCACAAGTAGAGCTGCTCTCTGTTAAAACTACAGTTCGATAGTTTTTGATGTAGCATGTGAATGACGTAGTAAGTACTCATTTTACTACGGTTTGAAGCTCCTTTTTTTTTTGTTATTCCGTGTTTGCGATTTAGTGACTGGGTTGTTTTGAAAATCAGCCTTATACAAACACAATTAGTTTATTTTTATATTTACCCAGACATGTTTCGATACCTATGTGTCTTCTTCTGTGGGTCAATTACTTTTTATTTCTGTAAATGTAGTAAATAGTAGGATTACCTGTAATAGTGGTAGCGTTGGTAGGGAAAGAAACATAAATGAATGTGTGAGAGAGGAACTGCCAACGACTGTTCCTTGTTTTTATTACTTTATTTGTTTCGCACACACGGTGCACGTCCTTCAGTGTTAGTACACTGCGTATTTTATATCCTTACAAAATATAAATTGCATTTTATAAGTAAATAAAATTGGCTGCTCGAGCAACTTTTGCGCTCTTCTGTAACCAAAACAATTACTTCTGACGCAAGTAAATTACAGTTTACACACACACACAAACACAAAAAAATCTATATAATTAGTATTGGTGTTTTGTATTCAACAGAATGTTCTTCATTATCATCAAAGACAGGAGTTACATGTTATACTGAAGCGATGTCTGATGCGCTTTTGTTTTGCATTTCTTTTTAATTTTACCTTTTTTGAGGAAATTGCGTTTTCTTGTGGTATACAATAAACTATTCTTTTTTTCTTTTTTACTGCAACATTCCTCCATTTCACGTTGCATATCAACAGTTTTCTGATAAGACTTGAATTAAACAATGAAAGTTTCAATTTAGCTATAAATATTGTTTATTTTTAAGTATACAGGACAGTAAGTATGCTGAATAAAAATGTTCCGTACATTACATGGCCCTTTATATATTTACACTCAAGTTTCTAGACAGTTCACTGCTTCCGGTTTCTACAGGAATCTAGTAAGAAACTGACTGGATATGCAAACAAAGCAATCGAAATGAGGTAATGCCCGATAGGTATGCAATATACCTGACGTACAGGTAACGCAGTTCCGATCTTAACTGGGCAACGATACTAGGAAAACTACCGTAGTGTATGCTTACTTAGGATAGTCTACAGTAGCGTACGCTAGTTTGTTGTTGAACATGAGGAACTACAGCAGAAGAACCCTGCATGTTCACCTGTTGACTCAAAAGCAGGTCAATTTCGATTGCTGGGGGCTAAGGATGCTCGAGATTGGGCCGTTGATTAATAGAAGCGCGTCGCATGGTCGGATGGATCACGCTTGTTGTTACATCAAGTCGATAAACGTGTCTAGATAGGTCGTCATCCAGGTGACCTCTGATCGAAAAGTACATCGCGCCGCAGAGGCTGGCCGACAGTAATCTGCTATGGGCCACATATCTCTGGGATTTCTTGGGACCTGAGGTAGTAACCGATGGTATTATGACAGCTGTGAACTATCTGTACATTATTGCGGACTCATGTGAAGCCCTTCATGCTTAATGTCTTCCTCGACGGCGATGGCACCTGCAGGATGACTGTCCGTGTCACATGGACAAAATCGTATTACAGTAGTTTGAGGAGCATGACAGTGAGATGATGATTATGCCTCAGCCATCAAATTCGCATGATCTGAACTCTAAGGATCACGCATTGGGCTCCAGGTCTGCGCCCACGAACTACCAGCCCGAAATGTACGGGAATTGCGTGACATATGTGAAGACACATGGTATCACATGTGTCAGTATGTCTACCAAGGACTTGTGGAATCCATGCCACGCAAAATCGCTGCTGTTTTGCGTTCCAGAGGTGGACCAAGACGCTATCAAGCTGGTAGTCAATTCTTTGTCTTATCACTGTATGTTTGTTGTTTGGTTATTTTAACTTTATCTACAGATCTGGGTCACGTGGGACCGAGACAGGTCACTTTGAAAATAAAATAAATCAGAATGGTCAGTACAATCTGTTGAACAACAAGTGATTGTTGATTTTCTCCGATGGCACTATATGGATTTTTGCAAAAAATTTACAGTCGTATGTTCAAGTTAAAATCTACTCCAAGTTTGTATCTTCATTCCTGATGTAGAGTAGTCTCGTGAAAATAGATGAATCTTACTGAAACACCCTGTATTTTTCACACATAGATATCTTCGTCGGAGGTGAAGAACGATTACTGACAAAGTCTTAGAACCGACTGAGGACTGAATCCTGAATTTAAAATCTGTAGTTTCATTTACCAACGAGCCACTAAACAATCTCATGTAGTAATTTAGCTGACAGTCAGCGTATTACACAACCTACATTTCATCGTCGCGTTGCTTCAGTGACACGCATGACAGTGAACACGAAAACAGAACAAAAGTTCTGGAGGTCACCCTTGAACCTACAGCACACAGGACCCTCTCCTCTGTCGCAAATTTAAAATGACTTGTAGGGGGCTTGCCTGGATGCGAGATAAGGAGCGTCGTAATACACGCAAACAAAGCTGCACACTGTGTGTTTTTTACTTACTTTCTCACAACAGTGACAAGGGACCAAAAGAAGAACCTACAGTGAGCCTATCTGTATTAAGGTATAACTTATTGTTTCATTACGCCTCCATTTACGTACACTGCATGGCATAATAAAGAAACTACTACTGAACACACTCCTATCGCTAAAATTACGTCTTGTATAGCAACAGTGCGCTTGGTTCACACAGCAACTATCTGAACGAGTCGCTCATATTCAACTTTGGAGTTATTTCAGCTAATAACTTTACGAGCGTTCTTAGTCATTATGGCTATTGACAGCTGTTCTCGAAGTTGAATGCTCGTGTAAACAAATCTGGTCATCGGCTGTGTCGCTCAAGCATCTGGTGTTACAAGACCACAGAAAATAGGCTGTACTTATTTATTAGGTATTTTGTTATCACTCTAAAGCGGAAGATACTCTGGAACGTGCTAAAGAATAGAAAGTCGTCTTGTATCGAATTTCATGGACTGTCGGTTCGCTATGCTTCAGTTTCATTAAATCTACTTACAAAGTAATAAAATTTGCTTAATCCGCATAGAACAAAATCCTGAGAGTTTCGTGGGGGAGGGGGCAGCTTTGGCAATTCTGGCAGGGGTATAGGATCACCTTGGTCCGGCTCTGCCTGTGTACGGGATAGAATTTTTCTAATTCTACATTCGTCTTTACTGTGCGGTGTTTGTTGGAGCCCGAACATTTGTGCACCAGTTTTGGGACGTGTACTCTCGGAATTTTGTGACTGAGGCTCTTTGCGTCTCCCGTATAACGACTTCTACTGTCGTTTGTTGACCATTTCTACGATACCCTCTCTGATCAAGGACGCGCGTAAGCACACGCTATGTAGGATTTAGCGTAGGTGGCCGCACCTCTGAATGACCCACACCACGAAAATTTAATACAAAAAAGTTTTACTTTTGATACTGTGCGCATCCCCTTATAATCGTAAAAGACGCAGGTCTGGGTATTTTGTATGGACTTCTTCGGCTGAGTTTTTTAGTGGACAGCTGATCTGCATAACTAAACAGCTAACCGATGCACAGTTTCAGTTGCATGTTGCTTATCTAAAGGCTACAAGAGGCAACAAAAATTTGATCTTCAGTATCTCATATAAACATAGACCTAATTTAAAATGCTGCCAAAATCTACTCATTAAAAGGTATAACCTTATGTTAAAAGTTTAACACAGTAAAACAAGTATTAAAGTTGGAAACTGTGCTCATGCCTTGCGGCAGTGTAACTCACAACGCGCAAATTATCCTGAATACATTCATTCAGTATTTGAGAATGAGAGCACTTGGCTACTTCCAACAAATTTTCCACATAACTTCTCGCTGATATCCCCCCCCCCCCCGCCCCCCTCAGACACACGCATAAAATTAATTAAAGAAAAACAATTTTAACACCTATACATTTTCGCTGTTCATGCAGTGAAGCTCAAGCGCCAGGCATGATAGTTCGATTTATTTCTTCCGTACTACCAACTCTACTCTGTTCGCAACACATTTTGCAGGCAGCATCCACATACATCAGCGAATGTACCTACACGATTATATCATTGAACGACACATAGTTCGCGAGGTATGACGTTTTACGTACGGGAGTTCGATTCTTTAAAGGATCGACGATAGGGGTGAAGGGTGGGGGAGGGGAAGTGCGTTACTGCTACAATTTAAGATACATTCAACTCTAAAACCTTGCGTCAAATAACCAGAACATGGACACCAGCATTTTTTCAGCACTGGCGGTTACCCGAAATTTTTTTCGTGGCGGTGAATCTGTTTGCTTCCATTGAGCTGACTGGCGCTTTGTTTCTGGATTGAAAAATGGCATCCACGTCTCATCCATTGTCACAACTGACGAAAAGAAAGTCCCATTCATGCTGTCGTTGCGCGTCAACATTGCTTGGCAACATGCCACACGGGCAGCCATGTGGTCGTCCGTCAGCATTCGTGGCACCCACCTGGATGACACTTTTCGCATTTTCAGGTTGTCATGCAGGATTGTGTGCACAGAACCCACAGAAATGCCAAGTCTAGAGGCGATCTGTTCAACAGTCATTCGGCGATCCCCCAAAACAATTCTCTCCACTTTCTCGATCATGTCGGCAGACCGGCTTGTGCGAGCCTGAGGTTGTTTCGGTTTGTTGTCACACGATGTTCTGCCTTCATTAAACTGTTGCACCCACGAACGCACTTTCGACACATCCATAACTCCATCACCACATGGCTCCTTCAACTGTAGATGAATTTCAATTGGTTTCACACCACGCAAATTCAGAAAACGAATGATTACACGCTGTTCAAGTAAGGAAAACGTCGCCATTTTAAGTATTTAAAACAGTTCTCATTCTCGCCGCTGGCGGTAAAATTCCATCTGCCGTACGGTGCTGCCATCTCTGGGACGTATTGACAATGAACGCGGCCTCATTTTAAAACAATGCGCATGTTTCTATCTCTTTCCAGTCCGGAGAAAAAAAATCGGAGGCCTTAGAACTTGAATGCACCTCGTAGTTGTGCACGGCGAGCCAGTGTACTCGCCATTTGTGACTGAGTTGGTCTGGTCCGTTCTTCTTTGAAGACAATACACCCAGAGGACTTCTCAGGTGCACCGTGACATCTGTGCGTTATCGAGACGTCCTTTTACAGCATTTGATTCCTGCTTTGGAAGAGTGCAGCTGTGTGGGAACCGCTGCTTTCATGCACTATGGGGCAGTACCTCACGCCGCTCTTCCACTGAAAGATCTGCTTAACGCAAGCTTGGACGAGCGTGTTTTCTCCAGAGGTTTTCCAGATGCATGGCCAGCAAGATCACCTGATCTGAATTCATGTAACCTTTGGCTTTGTGTTACCTAAAAGAACACGTTTACGGGGGACACGTTCGCTTTCTACCGTATGCGAAGGCCAGTACACAGAAAGCGTTGCTCACATTCCACCAGAGTTGCTGCGAGCAATTGTTTATCACATGTTTTACACATACATATAGTCGGCGTCTCCGGTTTCCATATTGAACAAATTGTGTAAGTATTATATTGCAATCCTCGTGTTATTCCGAATTAAGATGCAAGCATGCATTGCATCGTAATTCGGAACAACACAGGTACTGCAATATCATATTTATCGGCAGACACCGGGCACGCGACTACTCTGTTCGGGAACATACATAATGGATGTACGACTATAGGTTGTAGAACATGGTTGACGACATATGAAAGTTTGACTCTGGCCCTGAGTTGTGCTCGGATAGCCAAATGGTAAGGAGAGCAATCGCAATAAGCGGGAAATACGAGTTCGAGTCCCGGTCTGCCACAAATTTTCATTGTCATTCCATTATAAAGCTGATGGTTGTCCATAATCGCAACTGCGGATATTGTGTAAGTGATTGGGTGACCTTTTTTACCAACGTCCCGTTCCTAATCCATTACCAGGGTGGCCACTCAAACTTGGAAAATATATATACAGAGTGGTCAGAAAATGTGTGAAATGCTTGTAGGGATGTTACAGGGCAGGTTGTACTGAGACATAAATGTTAAGAAATAAATTCGATACATTGCGCCGTTTCCGAGTTATTTAGCATTGAAGTTATCCCATCAGATCGTCGCGCGCGTAAATTCTAGTTTCAGCTAACGAGACAAAGCACTCGTTGGGCAACACCGCCCCTGGCAGGCCGCTTGAATGCGAGCGCGCGACGCCCCGATTGGCTAAATTCTATGCTAAATAACTCGGAAACGGAGCAACGTATCGAATTTCTTTCTTAACATTTATGTCTCAGTACAACCTGCCCTGTAACATCCCTACAAGCATTTCACACATTTTCTGACCACAACAATCACTTTTCTTTTCTCTCAGTTGCGCTATCAGCCGTAAGCAGTAGGTTAACCATTGTTTTTAGATATCGATAATTAACACACTTTGAAATATTAAATAATTTAAAATTTATGATTTATAAAACTCAATAAAATTACATTTCAAAGCTAGATTAAAACTCAGAATTCCCTGAGATTTTTCTGATTTTTCAGGTAAAATGTTCAAAATGGTTCAAATGGCTCTACGCACTATGGGACCCAAAACATCTGAGGTCATCAGTCCCCTAGACTTAGAATTACTTAAAGCCGCCAACTAACCTAAGGACATCACACACATCCATGCCCGAGGCAGGATTCGAACCTGCGACCGTAGCAGCAGCGCGTTTCCGGCCTGAAGTGCCTAGAACCGCTCGGCCACATGGGCCGGCTAGGTAAAATGTAATTCCCTAATAATTTCAGGTTTTCCAGATGAATCGCCACCCTGGTTACATATGGAAATATTTCTACATGTCTTTCTTGCATTTACAGCGCCAGATTTGCACCTGGTTGCCAAAATTGGAACGTTTTTTCCATCGTAAATCTATTCCGCAGTAATGTACTAGAATAACTACCAACTTTCTCTGCCATACGATAATTACAGCCCACACTGGACCTCCGTGAGTAGGTGCACTTTAACTATAACCACCCGGAAGTATCTGCTCGACCTCCTCAAGAATTAGACTTGCTACAATATACCACATTATTTGGACAGCAAAGTGACTGATAATGGCCGAAATAGAGAGGATGTATAATACGAAGGGCAGTAGCAAGAAAATAGTTCATGAAAGAGAAGGAAATTAGCACCGAAAATAAATTTTACAAAGTCTTTTTGTGCAGGTAACTGGAGTGTAGCCTTATACGTAGGCGGAACGTGGCTGATAAACAGTTCACACCGAAAGGGATAGAAGATACTGAAATTTGGTGCTATAGAAGACTCCTGAAGATTAGATGGGAAGATCGGGTAACTAATGAAGAGGTACTAGATCCAACTGATAAGGAAAGAAATTTATCCCACAACGTAACTACACTACTGGCCATTAAAATTGCTACACCACGAAGATGACGTGCTACAGACGCGAAATTCAACCGACAGGAAGAAGATGCTGTGATATGCAAATTATCAGCTTTTCAGAGCATTCACACAAGGTTGGCGCCGGTGGCGACACCTACAACGTGCTGACATGAGGAAAGTTTCCAACCGATTTCTCATACACAAACAGCAGTTGACGGCGTTGCCTGGTGAAACGTCGTTGTGATGCCTCGTGTAAGGAGGAGAAATGCATACCATCACGTTTCCGACTTTGATAAAGGTCGGATTGTAGCCTATCGTGATTGCGGTTTGTCGTATTGCGACATTGTTGCTCGCGTTGGTCGAGGTCCAATGACTGTTAGCAGAATATGGAATCGGTGGGTTCGGGAGGGTAATACGGAACGCCGTGCTGGATCGCAACGGCCTCGTATCACTAGCAGTCGAGATGACAGGCGTCTTATCCGCATGGCTCTAACGGATCGTGCAGCCACGTCTAGATCCCCTGAGTCAACATATGGGGACGTTTGCAAGACGACAACCATCTGCACGCAGTTCGACGACGTTTGCTACAGCACGGACTATCAGCTCGGAGGCCATGGCTGCGGTTACCCTTGACGCTGCATCACAGACAGGAGCGCCTGCGATGGTGTACTCAACGACGAACCTGGGTACACGAATGGCAAAACGTCATTTTTTCGGATGAATCCGGGTTCTGTTTACAGCATCATGATGGTCGCATCCGTGTTTGGCGACATCGCGGTGAACTGACATTGGAAGCGTGTATTCGTCATCGCCATACTGACGTATCACCCGGCGTGATGGTATGGGGTGCCATTGGTTACACGTCTCGGTCACCTGTCGTTCGCATTGACGGCATTTTGAACAGTGGACGTTACATTTCAGATGTGCTACGACCCGCGGCTGTACCCTTCATTCGATCCCTGCGAAACCCTACATTTCAGCAGGATAATGAACGACAGCTTGTTGCAGGTCCTGTACGGGCCTTTCTGGATACAGAAAATGTTCGACTGCTGCCCTGGCTAGCACATTCCCCCAGATCTCTCACCAGTGGAAAACGTCTGGACAATGGTGGCCGAGCAACTGGCTCGTCACAATACGCCAGTCACTACTCTTGCTGAACTATGGTATCGTGATGAAGGTGCATGAGCAGCTGTACCTATACACGCCATCCAAGCTCTATTTGACTCAAAATCCAGGCGTATCAAGGCCGTTATTACGGCCAGAGTTGGTTGTTCCGGGTACTGGTTTCTCAGGATCTATGCACCCTAATTGCGTGAAAATGTAATCACATGTCAGTTCTAGTATAATATATTTGTCCGATGAATACCCGTTTATCATCTGCATTTCATCTTGGTGTAGCAATTTTAATGGCCAGTAGTGTAAAAGAAGGGACCGGGTGATAGGTTACATCCTGAGTCGTCCTTAAGGAATCATCAGTTTGATAATTAAGGTAAGTGTGTGGGGGTGAAAACTGTCGAGGGAAACAAAGGGTTGACTACAGTAAGCAGGTACATGTCAACGGTAGTGGCAATAGTTATACAGAGATGACGATGCTTGCTTGCACAGAATGGACCACTGTGGAGAGCTATATCATACCAGTCTTTGGCCTGAAGATAACAGTGTAAGACGCTTCCAGGAAATACGGCTTATGACAAATTTCAGCAAATTAGTTTCTCTTAAAATGCGAGGGTGAACAGAGAAGAATAACAAGTGTCAATGAGATATCTTGCTACGCTCGCTGTTCCACTGGAAGCCTCGAGTGCGCAGCTGCAGGCATGCTCAGATTCGAGGACCTTCCACAGAGGAGCATGCCTTGCTGTTAAGTGGCGAGATTAAGTTATGAGGGTCAGTACACACGCAACAGGCACTTGATGAGGTCGCCTACGAGTCTGGACCTTCGTGTTTTGGGCAATGACCAGGGCCTTGGCCCATGTGGGCCTGTTGCGGGCATCATTCCTGTGACACTACCACTTCCTCGCCTCCACTGCTGTAGCAGAGGCACAACAGCTCTGATTGTTGGAATATGGTTTGGGTAACAGTGCAGTCACCTGTACATGCTGTCATTAATTTTTATAATTTTTATATATTGTTTTTGTAGTTGTCTTCAGTCCAATGACTGGTTTGGTGTACCTCTCCACGCTAGTACGATCTGTGCAAGTCGCGTCATTAGGGACAGGAAACAATCGATTTTATAGCCAAATTTGGTGTTACTTTTTGTCAAAATCGGTGTTCTATTTTGCCTGATTCGTTCTTATTTTTTCAGATTAGTTAATACTTTTGCCAAATTATTTTTCTGCCAAAATAGGCGTAATTTTCTTTTGCCAAATTTGGTATCTTTTTGAAATATTCGGTGTTATTTTTTGCGAAACTTCGTGTTTTCTACCTATTTTTTTGGCAAATTCCATGATATTCTTGACATGTTTGGTGTTACTTCTTGTGCCAAGCTTGGTGTTAGTTTTTGCTACTTTCGGTGCTACTTTAGCCGTCACATGAAAGTTCGTTACGCCCGAAATAAACGTTAAGTTTAAGATTATACACAAACCTCAGCCTTGAGGAGGTTAGAAGCCAAAATGTCATTTTAACATTCAATAACTATCAGTTACGAATAATAGTGAACTGCCGTCCTCTGATTTATAACGTTTGTACGGAAAAGCAACAAATTTCGCAATATCCCGTTGTTTCACTAAAAATCGCTAAATTCGTATTATCATAAGTTTCCTGTCCCTAGTCATTCTCTCTACGTAACTACTGCAGCCTACGTCTACTTGAACCTGCCTTTAGTATTAAAGCCCCATCTTCCTCTACAAATTTTGACCCTCTCCTTACACTTTAATTCCATTTCCAAATTACTCTCCTTGGTTTCCTTCAGTGCTTACTCAGTGTACAAGCTGAATAACATTGGGGGGATAGGCTACAACCCCACTTGTCTCAGCTACGTCTCCCCTTTCACGTTCTTCGAAGTATGTATTTGCAGTCTGGTCCCTGTACAAGTTGCAAATAATCTTCGTTCCCTGCATTTTATCCCTGCTATCTTCAGGATTTAAAAAGAGTGTAGCCCAGACAACACAGCCAAAAGCTTTCTCTAAGTGTGCAAAATGCTATACGAGGGTGGTTGGTAAGTCCGCTAAACTTCCATGAAAGGGAAGAACACTTTTGTTTCGCCTTCACGGTTGGTAAACTTGAGTACTTCAAGGATCGTATAAAAATTTCAACAACATACAGCGTCCAGTTCATAGTTGATAGCCGTCTGAATGTGTCGACTGCGATTGAAGACGGGGAAACCCGATTTCCGTGCTGCTATTGAAGTTTTGGACCGCCGCACAAATCGAAACAGAATTGGATAAAGTTCACGTGGACTCTGCACCATCGCTGAAGACCATTTACTTCTGGATTAATAAATTTCAACACGGTCGGACACGCACCGAGAACGAAACGCGCCCCGGCGGTCCAGTTGAGGTCACTACAAAGGAAACCATTGACAAAATCCATGATATGATAATACAAGACAGCCGAATAAAAATTCGTGAGACTGCTGAGACTGTAGGGATCTCAACTGAGCGAGTGCACAACATCCTTCACGCAGAATTGGCTATGAAGAAACTGTGTGCGAGGTGGGTGCCGCGATTGCTCATAGTCGACCAAAAACGTGTCCGGCACAACATTTCAACACTGTGTCTGGCGATGTATAACCGCAATCTGCAAGATTTTTTGCGCCGTTTTGTGACTGTTGGTGAAACCTAGGTCCATCATTACCCATCAGAGTCAATAAGGAAGTCAAAACAATGGACGAAGGCTAGTGAAAGTGCACCGAAGGAGGCAAAGACCATTTTGTCAGTTGGTAAGGTGATGGCCATTGATTTTTGGGATTCCCAACGAGTAATCTTCATAGATGACTTGGAGAAAGGCAGAACCACAACTGGTCCCTATTATATTTCCTTGTTGGAGCGTTTGAAACCCGCGCTGGCTGAAAAGAGAATCAGGATGGCATGCTAGAAAGTGCTCTTTCATCAGGATAATGCACTAGCTCCCATATCAGCGATAACAACGGCGAAAGTGCATGAACTGGATGTTGAATTATTTCCTCATCCACCGTATTCATGAGACTTAGCCCCACGTGACTTCTTCCTGTTCCCTAATATGAAACTTTGGCTTCCTGGGAAAAAATTTTCCATCAAATGAACTGATGGTTGGAGTCAACGAGTGGTTTGCAGAGTTTGACAGAACCTATTTTTCCGATAGAATGAAAAAGCTAGAGGATCACGTAGCAAATCGTCCTCGTAAAAGATTTGCTTTTCCTTACCATATTTTCCAAATTAAGTCACAGGGCCATTATCGACTCGCGTGTTCCTAAATTTCTCCGGAACCCGACCCCATTTCCCCGAAGTCGGCTTCTACCAGTTTTTCCACTACTCTGTAAATAATTCGTGTCAGTATTTTGGAAACACGACTTATTTGTATTGATAGTTCAGTAATATTCACACCTGTCAGCACCTGCTTCTTTGGAACTGTCATTATTACTTTAGTCTTGAAGTCTGAGATTATTCCGGCAACTTCGTATCTTGCACATCACGTGTACTGCCAAAGCTGTCTTTCGATCTCGGTAATTCTGCTGGAATGACATCTAATCCGGGAGCCTTATTTGGACTTAGGTCTTCAAATGTTCAAATGTGTGTGAATTCCTAAGGGACCAAACTGCTTACACACACAGACACAGACACACACACACACACACACACACACACACACACACACACACACACACAGGCCCGAGGGAGGACTCGAACCTCCGGCGGGAGGGGCCGCGCATTCCGTGACATGACGCCTCAAACCGCGCGGCACTTAAGTTTTCCGGCGCTCTGTCATATTCAGCAACGATTAGCATCGAAATGTAATTTTTCAGAAGACTAAGATTGAAGAACAAGGTTGCAGTCCATAACGGAAGTATGCACTACGTTTCCACAATTCTATTGTACAAAACTACTTTATCGGGGAACGCACTGGGAAACTGATAGTTGGTGAGGAGAGGACTAGTTTGGTTTTAGGCGCAGTTGGGGTACAGTAGACGCAATTTCAGCAGGATTGCTTGTTCTCGCAGTTTGTATTCAATTTGTATATTGAAACGGTAATGAAAGAAGTGAATAAGTATACTGCGGTGAAAGCTGTCAGTCATGTGCAGAAAATCAGCATGATACGGCTCGCTTATGACGTTACATGCTCGCCCAAAGTGAACAGTGAGTCCGTTGTTTCATGATATAGAGCGACTGCTGACGGTTATGAGTCTAACATAAAAAAGACACGAAGGTGATAGTGTGCCTAAAACAAAAAGAAAACGAAGGTAATAGCGTGCTTAGCGGGTGGACATAATACGCAGCTAAATGTTAAATTTCTTCTAGAGGCTCTTGAAGATGTGGGCGAATTTTGCTAGTTCGGAAGCAGAATAGCTTAAGAGGATGATGTAATAACAACAAAATTGCAATGTTTTCACAAGGCAGAATAACTATAAAATAAAACAACAGCTAAAATCCAGAAATATGCAGTCTGAGACCAGAATGATTTTCCGATTTGTATCGTAGCTTTGTATAGGTAGGAAACATGGACAGTTGAGAAGACAGAAGTGAATGATCAGAAGCCTTCGAAGAGTGGTGTCAGAGGAGATTGTTGAGAATCACGTGTCCTGATAGAGTAAGGTATTACGAACTCCACCGAATCAACAGAAAAAATGACCAATACAGAACATAATGAATCAAAGACAGAATCGTCAGGTTCATGTTACTATACAAGTCGTTACTGAAAACAGTATTTGAAGGGATGGCGAAAGGATGGAATCCCCCCGGGCTAGACGTTATGCAGCGAAGTGTTGACGTGGGATAAGGAAGTTATGCTGAAATGAAGAAAATATCTGGCAAGCGTCAGGTATGCACCAAACCAAATGGATGACAAATCACGCTCATGGTTAATGACTGAAATAGCAAATTCCACTGCCTTATTACATCCATTCTTTCTTTCCTTTTTAAACCTGCTGCGTCAACGTCGAGGTTCTCAGAGACGAAAAGGTAATTCTACTGGATATATACCGTACAATGGTATACAACGGTCGTGTCGTTACAAATCAACACAAGTATTCGACACAAATGACAAGAATCGTAACCATATATACCGGATGGAAACGTGAATCCGGTCGTCTTATCCACCGTGCCTCGTTGCTCGATCTTCATTGATATAAAAGAGGTCTATTTACTACGTAGAACGTCAAAAATTTCATACTAGCCTTTTCTTTCCAGAGTATTCCGTTAAATTTATTATACTTCTGTTCCCCACCACCTTCTCTCATTACCTCCGTTCTACATCAATCCCTACTTCGCCGAACGCAGTATAGATGAAAAATTTACAAGCAGTTAGAGAACTTGCATTTTTTCCCGATGAGAATCCCTGGCTGGAGTTGGACGGGCAAAACTGACACGTTAAGCCTGATTTATGAGAACAAATACTGACCAAATATCGAAATTTAAGACTTTTGTATTTACTAACTGGCAATTGATGTTGCAATTAAATGCTTACGTAATGTAACGCATTATTCGGATGGCACTGTTTGATTTGTGACGGTACGCACCAGTACTCCGTTGTGGTACCTCTGACGAAAAAAAATCAGAACCGCTGACTTATGAGGTGTGGTAGACAGAACTTTATTTTTTACCAGAAGAAATTCTCACTTTTTAAATGCTCGGAAAAGCGATGAAATAAAGATTTAAGAAGTCTAAATTTGTGTCCCGAGCTCTGAACACGTTACAATTCGAGCACTGCGGAATGGTATTATTTCCGTTTTATCTATGTTATCTCGCCTGCGTGACTTTGCCGTTCCTGGACACCGATCGCTTTTATGTGACTGGAAACATACCTCCAGGGAATCTAAATGATTTTAAACTGTGTTGGCTACGTTCCGATTCGAGCTGCTGTCATCGAAGTCCGAGCTAAGTGAGGTTTTCGCGCGAAATGCGCGTGTATTTTGATTTGTGCAAGTGGCATGGCACACATGGGCCAAGCAACGCAGGCAACACGTCGTCGCTCAAAACAAAATTCTATATGAGTTTTATATTAGTCAAACACCACTCTTAAGACAGTTACCCTACAGAATGTGCTGTAGCACCCGAAAGAACGGTCAGAATCAAAAACAACAAGAATAACGGCAACATATATACCAGACAACGTGTGATTTCCTGCCGTGTATCTTTGTTGCAGCATATATTGCAAAAAATCTGAAAGCTACCATCGATATACGTAACATGTAGCAAATCGAAGAAAAAACGGCAGAACAGATACTGGCGACAGTTCACGGGAATATCTATTACCAAACTTTCCCCAGGTACCAAGATTTGTGTTTACTAATGTCGCACGCACTCCTGCGTTACCATAGCGAGCAACTGATGTGCATCAGCACGCCTGTGACGGAATGTTTTCTGACAGCAACACGACAATGACAAACTTAAGTTTTAATCCGACGGCGCAACGGAAATTAGTTCATCATGTTAACTGAGCTGCAGTACAATTGCAAAACTATTACCAGCCGCAAGTCATGGAGACACTCGGGATATATGAGGGGAGTATAATTAGTATGTACGGAGTATAGAGTACATTGTTTACATTCGGTACCGGTATATAAACAAAACTGATGAAATGAAAACAATTTTTTATATTGAAAATATGCGGTATCCTTAATCCGAAAATTTCATGCTTCGCTAACTATCGTATAGTACGCATTTCGAATGAATTCACCTCGTACGCGCAACTATCAATCTAGAAACGTTCGTGACACGATTACAGGGAGGTCACAATAATACGACGTTATTATAAACAAATGAACAGCTCACATTCTTTTTCATGAATTTTAATGTAGTCGATCGCTTATTATTACTAAATACAATACTCACCGAAAACTATCAAACACATTTTCCTCAAAGTTCGCTCGTATCAGTGTGATACAGGTAATGAATGGCAAGTTTTTACTGTATATAATTAAAATCAGTTTGCCATATCTCACTCTGGGTTACGGACGGGTATCTATTTTGGAATTTAATTTGGGAAATGTTTCCTTAGCGACTGAAAAAAAAACCTCCCGTTGCAGAAAGTTCCTATCATTATTGAATAACGATGCTGAATCGGTTAATATAAACCCTAACTAAATTCAACAACATAATTTTTGTTGCACCGAGGTCTTACAACAAATTATCTTGCTCGAAACAGATGCAAGCAGTCGGCAAAACAAACGGACAACATTTTAACTCGCAAGTTTTGGCGCCACATGAGACACCTGAGATATAGCAAAAGCTTGTTTCCTTTAAATGCCGCTTAAAATACCAATAAAGAGATTAGAAACGCTAATAATACATCTTAGACTTTGGTGGAGTCTTACCACTTCTCTGCATTTTCGGAGGATATCCACTTCATTCACCAAATTCACATAACGAGCGAACCTAGCACTCTACTGCACACAACACTTGCCAATGTTTTCAAGATGCCTTTCACTGCCAGTGTGACCAACCTTCCGCAAGTAACTTAATGTCAAACCAAGTACCAGCGTAGGACCAAAACAAATGATAATCTATGAAGGATAAGAAGAAGATGTTTACATATCGTCATGCTTAATAACAACACCTTCACACTGAAACATAACTTTATTTGGCTGACAGGTATTGAATGAGTGCATGTATATGTTAACAATCAGCTGTTAACGCGACCTTTAGTGTTATCGACAGAAAGTGAGGTACTGTCAAATCAAAATAACGTTAAATGGTATTGGAACATAAAAACAAATTGTAAAATACTGTGAACACTGGAATTTAGCACTAAAGATAGGTACTAATAATGTGTAATATCGTAATAACAATTGACTATAGTAACACTGTTTTTGTTTCCCAAAAGACAAATTGTAGGATTCAGTGCTTGAACTTCCAATCGTGGCAGTGTGATTAGTGTCTATAATAATAAATTATATTATTTGAAATAGATGTACATAAACCTACCAGAGTTACATTAAAACTAAAGTTTTCAAGGAATATAAAAGTAATATTTCCAATTGTGCCGTATTTCGCCTCAGTTTCACGGCTTCCTGGCTGTTATTTGTACAAGACAGATTTGTTTATTGGATTGTCACCTTATTATACTCGGGGTTGTTACTGTTATTAAAGACTGTACAAATATGAGACCACTTTTTGCAATTTTCACATGATGATCGATAATTTCAATATGATCTATTACTGTATACAAAACAACTGATAAAGTTAGTTTGCACATTACTGTCACAGGGCAAATATACCTGCAGATACTCCACACAAGGTTTCCATGTGATCAGGTACTCATCTTATGTAATCAGAATGTTCAATTTATCTTTCAAATAACTGTTAAAATATTTATTCTTCGGTGAGTGTGCTATTAGAAGACCACAGTTAGATCTTATTGCCAGTTTTATTGTTTTTCTTTTAGTTGCGTCAACCCATGACAATTGCCAGGTGAAGACTCGAAGATATGAATTCTCATACATTACAGTGCCAGCCACACAACATGAACAGCTAAAACATTTCAAAAACCTTGATCTCTGAAATAGGAGCTCTTTTCTCTTGTGATTGTAATTAATTATGTAAGGTTGTAGAATAACCAAAAGTTATTTTGCAGTTGCATGATGGCAGCGGAGAGTCTGATTCACTACATTCATCATTATTTTTGTCTTTTTATTATGTGACCTAGAGGATGAAACTATAAATTAACATACATAGAAGGAAATATCTGATAAGCTGACCCTAACGATACCATGTGTTGACTTTGTCCTGTAATTTAATGATGATGGTTTGGTGTATGATGTCATACGTGCTTAAACAACACACTGGCAATATTGGTTTTGTGTCTGTATCAGTTTTTGGAAAGTGGATTGTGACAGACTGATCTGTAGTGTGCCCCAATGTTTTAGTTACATTGGAAGGTGGCAGTTTGGTTGTGGTTGACAAAGCAGTATTAATTGCTTCATTTATCTGAGAAATCTTTGTACAAAGCTTTAACAAGTTGTCAGGTTTGTAACAGTTACAAGATACAGCAGTTATTCTGAACCTAGTATCAGTTATCAGACAAAGAAAGAGAAAAGAGTTGGTGGAAGTGGGGCAAGTATTAGAAAGGGTATACATTTGGAACCTACTTCAGTGGAAATATAAAGGATTGGAATAAGGTGGAAGATGGCAAGCCATTCACAGAGGAGAGTTGGAAACCAGCATTGGAAATATAAATTTTAAAGACAGCAGTTGGGAAGTCAAATATAAGACGAGAATGTGTGAGAAATAAGCTTAAATGATTGTAAGAGCAGAGGTCATACTCCTGAGCCCATAACATAGACGAATTGTCCCTTTGTTGATATTGATATATTATCAATATCTTCATCATAGTTTTACCTTCCTGAAATAAATAAAAGCTTTTTCTCAGCATAAATTTATATATTTGTTTAAAATATATATGATTTATTTTGCTGTCTCATTTGCACATTTATGTCAGCAATAGTTATCTGTTTGTGTTGTAACATTCATGTCATCTTTCTCAACATTGACTTTACTCCATACTACAATAGAAGATCCCTCAGCAAATAATACTTGTGTAATGCCAGCTGCTACTCTTCATTTATGATATATCCATTTCTTCAGCAATCATATTTCGTTCTGAAGTAGAATTTCAGAAAGTTTAAAAAAATCCTGTTACTTGTACTTGTCCTTTCCAAAAGAATTGCCTTGAGGACTGCAGTATGACCATACTGCTATGACCAGTGACACAACATTTGGCACTATTTTTAGATATGTGTCCTTATTTTATTAAATGGAGTTTGGGGTGATGGACTAATCTGCAACATAGTCTGCGTGAAGTTGGTTGGTGATTGTTTGGCTGTGAGTTGCCACAATCAGTGAATGTGTTCTGGCAACAAGAAAATTTTTAAAATGAATATTGTGTTGAATTGGTTGTAGAGTTGCTCGATGTCTAGGTTATATTTAACGTGTCACTCTGTTTGTGAAGCAACCAGTTGTATTATGACCTTTTCTATCTACACTGTGAATTCCATACTCTTAATTACAATTTTTAGAATGTTTGAGGGCGTTAATAACAAGAATGTCCTCCCCCCGCCCCCCTCAAACTTCCTATTTTTGTGGAGTTTATAATCCTTTGTGTGAATGTTGGACAGCAGAGATGTTAGTCAGGTTGCTTGTGTCACAGGTCAAAGCCGGCAGGTGGAACCCTATTTTTCATTGCTGCCATGTACACCATGTTCTTATAAGCTGTGACTTGCGAATGCATGCAATTCAAAGATAGGGTCGAGGCCCCAGTTATGGCCACATTAAGGGCAATTCGAGATACACCACATTTTTAGTATAGGAAGAAAGTATACGAATTACTTAAAAAAATTGTATCTATTGCTTCAAATCTACACATTACAACCATGTAAAAACAAATATTCTAAGTTATAAAACTATGGCTAAAATAATTGTCAATCCATGTGCCAGAAAGTAATTTCTGCTTTATACAAGTATATAAGACAACAGACAACAAACATACATCAAATAGGTAAAAGGTACAGAAACTGAATGAACAGAAAAAAAAATTCGTTAGGCAAAGAATTGTCCCAGTAATTACTTAAATCAATTTCCACACAAGTTTATTTCTCACGAGTATCAATGGAACCAGGGAACTTTGTTTTTAATGAACGTCCTTATTGCATCAAGACTGGATCTGGCAGTTTCCCTATAATATCTTCACCCGTTATAGTCGAAACATCATTTGCAATGTATTCGAAACAAGTTTTCTGAACATTAGAACTTTTTAGGCACTGAATTTCATATTCAGAGTCAGAAAGCACTTTCAAAATTACAGATACATACTTAAAAATTGCAGGTCTTGTTCTTCTATTTCCTGTTAAACTAAATTTTACCAAAATAAAGTCCCCTACTTTCAAATTCTCACTCGAAGATAGTTTCACATTTTCTGGTATTTCATCTTCATCTCCTTCTACATAGTCATCGAAACTGCTTCCATTGTCCGTCCATTCTCGTTCCTCGGAAGAACTTGTTGGCCTATCACTTAACTCTTGTCTGTTTCTTGTTTTCCCCTTTTTTACGTGTGAGAATGCCAAGTGCTGCTCTTTGGACTTTAATTCCTTCATAGCTTTTCTCTTCCTTTTTTCCTGCTCCTCCTCCTGCTTCTCTTTTTCCTTCAGTTCATGATATTCCACACACTTGTCACTAGTCACAACAGTGGGTGTATGTTCTTTCTTTCTCTTTGTGCCTCGTTGTTTAGGTTCTGGCCAAGTGATGACACTTTCAAAAACTGTTGCTAATGATTTTGGTGGTGTCACTTGGATACACACTGAAGATGGACTATGGTTGGATATTGGAGTAACTGAATTATGTGAAATACTGTTGGGGGTTGTTGATATATCTGCAGGAATAAGACTGTTGGTGGGTGTTGAAGGAATATCTGAATTGCGTGTTGAAAATATGTCAATATTATCAACATTTTGATTAAGTCTGTCTGCGTTTTGTGAAACATTCTCTGTTTGATTATCTTCAGAGGGAGGCGCTATGCTATCTGTCAGAATGTCATCAGTGTTACCACTAGCACCATGCATTTCAACCTCATCAGCTATTTTTCTCCAGAACTTGAAAAGTAATTATGCTTCTTGATTTCCTTCCCACTCATGATTGCTTCTCTTGGTTGCTCTGAACTCATCTAGAAGGACAGGATCAATTTGCTTTTCTATGTATGAGAAATGTCTCTGAAGTTCCTCATTTGTCAGAACTGTGGTTGAGGCTGGTATACTACGAACAACTATCTTGCTGTAATCTACATTGTTCACATTAAATGGAAACAGACCAGTGGCCCTGAAACCAGCACGAATATTTGCCACCATTTTAGGTTCTGTAATAATTTGTGACAGAACAGAAGGTACATCAGATTTTGAAATTTCAGTGCCATTATTTTCAAAACGCCATTTCTGAACAATCTTCTTCCACATTTTTTTCATAGGTCCAAAGACAGCTACATCTAATGGTTGCAAGATGTGTGTAGAATTGGGATGGAGAGCAACTAGAATGATCTGATTTTCCCTACAATATCGGCTCAAATGAAGTGTCAAATGAGAGCAGTGCCCATCTAAAAATATTACTACAGGCCGGGGAATTTCAGCTTCTTTCAAGAACGGATCAAATACATTTGTTATATACTCAAAAAAACTTTCACCTGTCATCCACCCATTTTCTGTTTTTCCAATGCCCCAGTTTGGAGGAGCTGCTTTCACCAATGATGCTGGAATCCTTGCATATTTGAACAGTGTTAAGGGAGGAGCAAATTTTCCAGCAGCATTCACTGCAAACAATGTAGTAACGTTATCTTTGTCAGAGTTACATGACTCTTCATAAACATGATGGCCACGAGGACCTATGATTAATTCCCCTTTAGGAGCCAGAAAAAAAGAAGTTTCATCCATATTAAAAATTCTATTTGGGTCATTTAACACATCCATATCATTTAAAGTGATGGATACTTCGTGAAACCAGTTTCTTATTTTCTCTTCTGTAACAGAACCTCTAGACCTATTGACATATTCTGCATGTTTTTGTGACAGAACCTTGTGCCTCTTAAGAAATCCATAATACCACTTTTTTCCAGGTCGATTGTTAGTAAATGTAGCCTTACAACTTTCCATATCTGCATTCTCAATAAGTTTGTGCACAGATGCACAGAGATTTTCTTTAGTAACTGGAAATCCCACGCTAGAACAGTCCAAAACCCAGTCCACCAATTTTTTTTTCAATTTGTTCTCCTAAGACAGAATGTGGACCACAGTGCCCTGTAGATTCTTTTGGAGATACACCAGAAATTTTGTTTCTTAATGTTGTCCTTGGAACTTTGTACAACTTGCTTGCAGTAGCAACCTTCATTCCCTCATCAATAGCCTTTAGAGCATCTTTAACTTTGCTGGGAGAATACTGAAACTTCTTATTCTTTGGTTGACTCATTTTTCCTATAAATAATGCACAAAGATTTAGTTAAAGAATGTTGCATATTTGAATAGTGCCTATTGCATATTTTGTATCTTACAAGCATAGGTAAATTAGTATGATATGCCAAGACAATACTAACAATGAGGTATATATTGATATAAAAATACCAAAAATATTTTAATAAGCCTATTTAAATAAAATTAGCCTAGTGTAATGTAGGACAGAACACTAATATTGATGTTTTTGTATCAGTTTTTAGAAGTGGCCTAAACAGGATACATATATGTCTCCACTTATGGCCACATGCGTGGCCATAACACGGAACCAGGGCTAAATATGAATCTGTTAATGGCCACATACTTTTGATAACATGTTTTTAGGCTGAGCGATATAAAACTTAAAAGAAATGAAAATATAATGTCTTATCTTACCTCTGAACATATTAAGTTTCTTCTGATGTTTTATTTAAACATGTAAAATACAAAAAAACAGATCATGTGTTGCTTAAAGAAAACTTCTGCAAAACCCAGCTTCTGCAACACTGATCATTTCACAAAATGGTGTCTCCAAACAAAAACAGACAAAAGAATTATTATGTAGACAAATGAAGAGAGCCTTTCACAAAGTTTATAATAATCTATAGTAGAACTGGCTGGTATTCCAGAGAAGCTTAAAAATTAACCTTTGACATCAAGGTGGCCATAAGTGGGGTAGTGGCCAAAACTAGAGCCTTCACCCTACCTCTGTCCATTGGCTTGAGGTACATGGTCACTTCCAGTAATGTCCACAATGCAAAATTTCTTCAGTGACCAGTGAAGTAAAGTGACATAAGTTGAGAGAGTGATCATTAGATATATAAATTACTTCCGGTGTACTCCAGAGAAACATTTGTGGGCTCTTGCTGTTTGTGTCGTATATTACACTCACACCTACATTTTCATACAGACTCCGCAAGCCACCATATGGTGCATGGTGGAGGCTAGCCTGTACCCCTATTAGTCGTTTTCTTTGCTGATTCACTAAAAAATGACTGTATTCCTCTGCCTGTGCCCCAATTTCTCCTGTCTTATCTTTGTGGTTTCTATGTGAAATGTACTTCGGTGGCAGTATAATCATTCTTCAGTCAGCTTCAAATGCTTCTTCTTTAAATTTTCTCAATAGTGTTCCACGAGAAGGTTGTCGCCTACCCTCCAGGGATTCTCATTTGAGTTCCTGAGATGTCTCCATAATACTTGCATGTTGATCGAACCTAATGGTAACAAATGTAGGAGCCCATCTCTGAATTGCTTCAGTGTTTTCCGTTAATCCGACCTCTTTGGAATCCCAGACACACACGCAGTTCTGTAAGCGGTCTCCTTCACAGATGACCCACACTCTGCTAAAATTCTCCCAATGAACTGAACTCAACCAGTCACTTTCCCTACCAAAATCCTTACACACATGTTTCATATCACTTTGCAGCATTACATCCAGATACTTGATCAACATGACTGTGTAGGGCAATGTGCTATTAATGCTGTATTTGGAAATTATTTGGTTGTTTCTCCTACTAACCTGTATTAATTTACATTTTTCTACATTCGGAGCTAGCTGCCATTCATCACACCAACTAGAAATTTTGTCTAACTCATTTTGCAGCCTCTGCAATCACTAAGTGGCAATATCCGTATCACAGCATCATCAGCAAACAGTCACAGATTGCTGCTCACCATGTCTGTCAGATCGTTTATGTACATAGAGAATAATAGCATTTCTAACACACTTCCCTAGGGCACTCTTGATGATATCCTTGTCTCTGATGAACACTCACCTATGAGAATAACATACTGAGCTCTATTACTAAAGAAATCTTTGAGCCACTCCCATGCCTTGAATCTATTCCATATGCTCATGCCTGCTAACAGTCTGCGGTGGGGCACCATGTTAAACACATTTTGGAGATCTAGGAATATGGAATCTGCTTGTTTCCCTTCATCCACGGTTCGCAGGATATTATATGAGAAAAGGACAAACTGAGTTTAACACATGTGATACTTTGTAAAACCGTTCTGATTTGTGAACAGAAGCTTTTCCGTATCAAGGAAGTTTATTATATTCAAACTTGTGCATGTTCAAAAATTCTGCAGCAAACTGATTTTAAGGATATTGGTCTTTAAATATGCTGATCAGTTCTTTTATCTTTCTTTCTAAATATGCTGATCAGTTCTTTTATCTTTCTTTCATGTTAAATTCAAGCTAAATAGAATTTGGATATCATCTGGACTTGGCGGCTTACCTGTTTTTAACTGTTTCA
The DNA here is from genome assembly GCF_023864275.1 of Schistocerca cancellata. NCBI lineage: Eukaryota > Metazoa > Arthropoda > Insecta > Orthoptera > Acrididae > Schistocerca > Schistocerca cancellata. The sequence continues at coordinate 288,982,492 of NC_064631.1, read as the reverse complement.
GTTGCTTTTTATGCCAGGGATCTTTTTATGCCAGGGATGCCTATTAGTATGTCTACACCGGGGAGGCCAATTACTATATCCGCGATTGTCAGACGATTGTATGTTTGTACATTCGTCCTGCTTGAACAATTTCTTAAACACTGAAATTTAAAAGTTCTGTTTTCCTTTTGCTGTCTTCAATTGCCACGCTAGACTGGTCAGCAAGTGGCTGGATAGAAGCGTCCAACCTACTTAGCTATTTTATGTATGACCAGAATTTTCTTGGGTACGTGGGGAGATCTTTTGCTAAGGTATGATGGTGGCAGCTGTTGTATGCTTCGTGCATCAATCTCTACTAACTTATGCCTGTCATCATGTGCTCATTTTCTTGGAACCAAGACACAGTACATACAGTTCCGTACAGTGAATGGTATGACGCCATTAATAAATATAGACCTTAATCAGAAGCATATAGCTAAGGTAGAATATTCCAAATTTTTAGGTGTGTCCATTGATGAGAGATTAAATTGGAAGCAACACATTGATGATCTGCTGAAACGTTTGAGTTCAGCTACTTATACAATAAGGGTCATTGCAAATTTTGGTGATAAACATCTTAGTAAATTAGCTTACTACGCCTATTTTCACTCGTTGCTTTCATATGGCATCATATTTTGGGGTAATTCATCACTGAGGAATAAAGTATTTATTGCACAAAAGCGTGTAATCAGAATAATAGCTGGAGTCCACCCAAGATCATCCTGCAGACATTTATTTAAGGAACTAGGGATATTCACAGTAGCTTCTCAGTATATATACTCTCTTATGAAATTTGTTATTAACAACCAAATCCAATTCAAAAGTAATTGCAGTGTGCATAACTACAATACTAGGACAAAGGATGATCTTCACTATTCAAGATTAAATCCAACTTTGGCACAGAAAGGGTTGAATTATACTGGCACTAAAGTCTTTGGTCACTTACCAAATAGTATCAAAAGTCTGACAGATAGCCAACAAGTATTTAAGAAGAAATTAAAAGAATTTCTGAATGACAACTCCTTCTACTCCATAGAGGAATTTTTAGATATAAATTAAAAAAAAAACATAAAAATAAATATAAAAAAACACAAAAAAATGAAAAAGTTGTTATATTAACTTAAGTATGTCATTAAATTAACTTAATTATGTCATGTATTGGAAAATTTGACTCGTTCCACATCATTACGAAATATCGTATTCATGATCCATGGAACTAGTATTAATCTAATCTAATCTAATCTCTGTTTGCTCAACATTTCTCGAATTTTGTTATTAAACCATGATGGGTCTCTTCCATCCTTAATCCACCTACTTGACAGATGAGAACACTTAGTAACTTGCAACAAACTTTACACATAATGTTAAACTATTGCAAAACTTTTTATCGTTGATATCTCCCACAAAATGACGGAAGGAAAAAAAAAAATCATTTGCTACATTTTTGCTGTTCATGCAGTAAAACTTAAGTATCAGGCATGAAGTTTTAATATATTGCTTCTTTACTGCTTAGTCTATTCATAACAAATTTTGCAGACAGTATCCTTATATACCACTGAATGTACCCGCAAAATTATGTCATCGTACCACATGTAGTTAAGGAGAGATTATGTCATAAACATTCAGATGCTTGAAAAACTAGCTTCTGCATAAAATGAAGTGCAAATTATGCAGACTATGTTCATCCAGTGTGTCATAATAAGAGCAATTAGCAACTTCCTTCATTCTATCTTCAGAAGACACAGGCACTGCTGACTCAAGATTTTGCTCTGCATGTGGTGTTCAAGCAGTGTTTTCTGCAGCATTATGCTGGACAGCCGTATTATGATGCATATGTGTTGGTCACAGGTTAGGTGTCCTTCACTTGTGCAGGTTTGTTCAATGCCCACAGTGTCCATGTGTAGACAGAGGCAAACCCCCACACCACCCACAAACAAGGTCATCAAGAGAAGTTCACTGTCAGTGTAAGGGCTGGCAAGGTCCCATATGTTTCCTCCTTGTCTCTCAGGCAACATATGTACAACATTGGTGGTGCCGGAATTACATATGTAGTTCGAGCATGGTGGGGCATGTTTCATTTATTGCATATTGAAAGACTTGCTGCCTATTTTATAAAGCAGGACATACATTTTACAATTTTGCATGTTACAATATATTGTTCCATATTTCTAACATTTTTTCTCTTGAGCAGTAAAATATAGAGTAACATTAATGGGTTGGTAATGGAATAAAATAAACATAAATTGAGGTAAAGAAACCAGAAACAATTTAAAAAATTAAGAAGAAGGTTTTTAATGGAAGAAAGTGTCCTGCTACCTGGCTGTTCCAGGTGGGAGGGCTTCAGAACAACTTCGAGCCAGTCACAGATGAAGCAGCAATTTACTTTGGTCTAAGTACAAATGATACTAGAATGTTATTTTCAATTTTTCATTAAATATAATAAATTAGTATACATTTTGCATATTCATTTTACTGTTGATTACCGGTAATGTCATGGCTTTTCCTGTGGGAGAGGAGCCTCGGAAGTTAGTCAAGCCTCGCCTCCCCAGGAAGTTTCATCCCAGTGTATTTCTCAAATATATGCCGTTATGAAGTTAAATTTAGCATTATTTACATATGTTTTTATACATTTTCTAGTGTTCAGTGTATACGTTATTATTATTATTATTATTATTATTATTATTATTATTATTTATATTATTCCACGAATCCAGATTGTCTTGTTCTGAGTTTGTTGAGGCATCCGAGTCAGTGGTCGTGTTGTTGTCGGAATTGTTCCATGTGTTGTGTTGTTTTGTGGGGTGATTCCCTATTCTCCATCCCATGTATGGTCGTTCCTGTCTGTATGCTGTATGGAGTGCTTGTGAAATTTTGTTGGTCATAGAGTTTAGTTCTACTCAGTCATCTGGCTGTCTCGTCCTTTGTTGTATGGCACTGTTATGCCATTACAGTCGTATGTGTCTAAACATGTCGCAATATAGTGTGACGTGTTTCACTGTGCCGATTTCTCCGTAGGTGCATATGTCTGTGTCACTTAGTGGAACAGGATGCAGATGTTGTGGGTACGGTCCATGTCCCATAATAAAGTCGACCATACCATGTGTCGGATCTATATATTTCATTTGTTCTCAGATGTTTGGGAAGAATTTGTGTACTCCGCATTCTTTTTCTGTTGCATCGTATTCAGCCTGCCAAGTATCTTTTCGCCATCCATTAAGTTGTTTCTTGCTAGTTATTTGTTTTCCTGTAGTTTCCTGTATTTTGTCCTGTTGTCCCCTCTTTCTCATATACTTAATGTCTATTGGATACACAGCCAGGACGACGTGTAATGCCTCTATAGTTGTTGTCCCAAATGCTCCTGATATTCTTAAAAGAATGCTTCCTGTCCACATCATACAGTAGTTGTGTGAGTTGTGAGACAGAGACGATGGGCCCATGTGCTGGCTGCAAAACTCAGAATGGACTCAAACAAGGCAATATGGTAGGTACATATAATCTGTAGTGGTAGTATAAACTGTGCAGTGTTGAGTTGCGTTGTCTGTCACAAGTTTTGTGTGGTATTTGAATGAAAGTTTTCTGTTAGCATATACTCCGAGGTACCTTGTTGTAAGTTTTTGTTGTATGGTGATATTGTCAAGTCTGATTGTTGGGTTTCTTTGTAATGCTCCCTTTAGCAGTAGGTAGACAGTTTTGTTGGCTGCTATTTGAAGTTTGTTATTGTTGCACCAGTTATTTATTTTTTGCAGTGTTGCCTTTAGTTGTAGATTTGCTGTCGAGTTGGCTGATGTAATTACCATTACGTCATCTGCATATGAAGTTACTTCTGTTACCCTGTTGTCCTCATAAAAAGTGTTTAAAAGAGGTTCTGTAGTGATGTCCCAGAATATGGGACCACAATAGACCCCTTTGGGCACCCTTTCGTAATTCTTTTGACAACCCTTTGACGACCTGCATGCCATTCTATAACTTATTGTTGCAGTAGTCTGGGAGACTGTAATATAATGATGTGGGTATCTGCATTTCCCTATATCTTACAAATAGTGCAGGCCACCAGAGGTTATCAAAGGCACTGGCTATATTGATTAGGATTGCAAGTACATATTTGTCTTGTGACGTTTGTATGATGTATGATTTGCAGTGCATTGTTAATGGCTTCTTCTATAGACTTTTGTGGTCTTAAGCTTAACTAATGCAGACTAAGGCCGAAGAGCTGTCTGTGCGACTGGAGTCTGTCGCACAACAGTCGCACCTGAATCCAAGCCAACATGTTTATCAAGCAAATTGGTCTGTATGTCTTTGGATCTGTCGGGTCTCTGTCCTCAGTCTTCTTATTGATTACTGCATCTGCAGGTTTCCTGTTGTGGGTATCTAGTGTTGTTGTAAGGCATAATTCAGTAATTCAGTCAGAAGTGGTATGATGTGTGGTTCTGCATTTCTGACAATTTCTAGGTCAGTTCCATCAAGCCTTGGAGCTTTTTTGGGTTTGAGTTTGTTAGCTGCCAGGGCAACTTCCTCCTGAGCAAAAGGGATAACTACTTGGTCAGTAGCATAGTTAATTTCAATTAGTCGGCGGAGACTGACATGTTGTTGTTGGTCCAACGTTTGGTCAGCATCCGGGAGAAGCTTTTGAAGAAGGTATTCTGCAGAGCCATCTGGATGTCTCAGTGTCAACAGTACAAGTGGTGTTTTGATTTTCACAGTCTGCAGTTTGTACGGTTTTCTCTACACATTATTTTCCAGCTAAAGTTGTCCTAGTGCTCCTGTCTTGTCTTGTTCAGTTCAGTTTTATACCTGTCTTTAGTGTCATGATAGATTTGAAGTCTAATTTCTCATTCTCGTCCCATTTTTGACCTTTGATAGTGTCGTCTTTTGTCTCGTAAGTCTTTCCGGAATCTGATCAGCATTGTGGACTGTTGGATTTCATATTTGCATCCTTCTTTTCCATCTGGCATGGCTTTTTGTAATGTATGTATCAGTGTGTAAACTCTGAAATCGATACTACTGTGTGTGGTATAGAGGCATGAGTTATTGATCTCCTCTCCCAGAGTTTGCCAGATTGCTTTGTGTAGCAGCAACCACGGGTGCTGTGTTGTATGTGTGTTTGTGTCAGTAGTTGTTGCTGCATGTGTGACTTACACTGTGATCACAGTGTGTGACTTTGTGTAGGACATGCCAGTTTAGAATTTGTGTGACTGATTTTTTATTCTGAGAGTAATGTCAATGTTACTGGTTCCACCTACATATCAACAGAAGGTCGGTAGTTGTCGTGCTCTATTCAGTATGAAAAGGTTACATTCGTTTATTGTGTGTACAGCATTCTGCCCTCTGGCTTTCATTCTGACAGCATATCAGAGGGTCGAGCATGCATTGATGTCGGTGTGTATCAATAAGTTTCTGCCTCGTGTGAATGTATTATTCCCCCTCATTTTATTTGTGAAAGGTTCTATTTCAAGTGAGTACTGAGCATACATGGAAGAGATTACCCAGTGTTCCATACCTAGTGAGATTTCTATTGTTACTGAGTGTCCCATGTTCAACTGTGTAATTTGTGTGACTGTTATCTGTGTGTTTGCCACCACAATTGTTGCCTTGGTGTTTGTGGAACCTGTGATTACAATGTATTTATTTCCTTGGAATGCCAGATATTTTTCCATTGTGCATTTATGGTTCCTATAGGCAGATTACATCAGCTGCTTTGTTCTTTATTGTTTCAGTTAGCTCAGTCCCCACTAAGGCACTACTCATGTTGTTGGTGGATATTTTTGTAGACATAGCTATTTTGTCCTGTCTCCTTAGGGTTATAGTAAACATGCCCATGTGCCATTACAAAATCCTTGTAAATTTGTTCCCAGTCTATTCCTTTACCCATTCTTGAGCATGCATCTCACAGGAGTTTGATTAAGATGTGGTGGTCTGTCAGGAGATTTGCCTTTCAGAGTATCATTCTATCTGTTTGTTCAGTGGTTGGAAGAAATATTTTATCCACTTCTGGATATTTCTGTATTACCATTCTTTGCACTGTCTGGAAATACTTTTATTTTCTAGTCTACGAAGAGATAGGTTACATTACATTTTGTTATGTCATACTCTTTTTTGTTTTCTGCATTTTCATATTGTGTGCTATTGGTCTGTGTATTCCTTGGACTCATTTGATCTTTCTCATTGTTATGCGGATGTGTTGCGTGTGTACTACTACAGCATCATATGTCATTCTTTGTGTGACTTGAATGCATATTACTTTTGTTTTGTCTCTCTATTTTGTGTAAATTGCTATGTGTTACTTGATTTACGCTATCATCTACTTCCTCAGCTCTCAACAGTGTTAAGTAACGGAATGTTGCCCACATGAAAGAGTTCATATTTGATTTGCCTAGCTAAGTAATAGTCCATGGCTCTTTGTGTGCATGCATCATTAACGTAATCTGTGATGCGAAAGTATTTTTCTTCTACGAAGTTACTCATAAGGAAAAGTCTATTGTTTGTGGTAGACCTAAGTGTTGTCTCCAGGCTACTGTGCACATCCATCCTCTTCTTTTTGTGGTGGGTGACTTGTATTTCCTCCTATAGCTGTTCTGGACTGTCTCAGTAATGGCAGGGTGGGATGTTGCTCCATCTGTTTCATATTCTGTTATATTATTAAACATTTTATAGTGAGTCATAGTCAGTTCTTTCTATTGGTCTCTCATACATTTGTCTGTATGTAGGGCAATCTGGTCCACTGGCTTAATTGCATGTTCTGCTGTGGTGTTTGCATGGTATACAGGCTATAGTGATATCTTCTTTGCAGTCAGCCGTTTTATTACCAGGCTTTGCACATTTGCTGCACACTTGCTCTTTGTCACACTGTTCTTTTGGGTGACCATACCCCAACAGTTGAAGCATTTCTGAACCACTACAAACTCTTTAATACTAAGTGATTCAAACTGGATTCAAATTCTGTAGCTTTGTAATAATTTCTGGTAAACTCTTGGGCCAATTTCAATTATGTTATTTCCCATTTGTTTTCCCCTTGGACCAGTTTTGAATTTGATTGTTACCTCTTCTATGAATTGTTCTTTAGACATATGGTTGCTAAGATTAATTTCGTGCAGTTCCTCCAAGAAGTTATCATCCGGTAAGGTTGTAGGAATGTTACAACTGCCAAGAGCAGCCACAACTGGCGCAGTTCTTCACACCTGATGTGTTTTAGGTTTTCTGTTTTTGCTATAACTTTTCTTTTGTCTTCCAGAGTTTCTGTTTCCAAAATTACGTTATTGACTGTTGTTCTGATTACTTTGACCTCAATTTTGTCGTCTCTTGGATTTGAGACCTTGGTAATCATGTGTCTAATTGTGTTTGTATTTTGGTTACTTCCATATTTGAACAACAGTATGCTGGTTTGTTTTGCTTTAGTCTATATACTGCTTTCCTCTACCTTGCTTTTTGGTTTCCATACATTAGCTGTTGCGGTGGCTACCACAAATGACAGAGCAGGAGGTTTGGTTTCTGTATGCAATTTATTATTTTCAGCTTTTACGTCTGCTATTTCGGCCTCCAGATACTGTACGCGATCTAGTGCATCAGGGTCTTTTGCGGTGGCTAGTTCTCTCTTTAACCAGTCATTTTCTGTTCACAGTTCTTCATTCTGTCCATAAAGTTTCACCTGTCCTAGAGCCAAGACTCATATTTTGTTCTTAATTGGTGCAGGTATAACCGATGACTCTCTCTTGTCTTTAAGTGTTGTCTATAACTCTGTCAGTATCTCGTCTACAGCCACCTTCATTCACGTTTCCCTGGTTCTTCCTTTTGGTGTAAGATCCCCCTAAGAGTTTCTTCATGTCGGGGTATCATCTAGAGTGTTCCTGCGGCCTCCAGTGGGGGTACAATTCACATCGGTGATGTTCCCAGCTGCAGATGTCGACTTTGCCAATTTTCGTCACTCCTCGTGTTCATGTTGTTAACACAAACAAGGAGCTACTGGTCGCTTCGGAACCAAGTTCACCCATCCTCTGTATTTCTCATCATGAGATTTTAGGAGATTGCTGCAGGTTTCCATTGCTAAAGGTTTGGTATTACACTTTGGTAACAGATACATTACTTAAAACAGTCTCCATATACACTGAAGCACCGAAGAAACTGGTATAGGCATGCGTATTCAAATACAGAGGTATGTAAACAAGCAGAATAATTCCCAGTGTAAAGTTCCCCACTAGGGTAGCCAATTGCTCACAAACAGCCATTGATAATATCTTTATAGAAATGTCCAATGAACAAAATTATATTACAAAACCATTAGTCAATGGCCTCTCAGACCATGACATGCAGTTCCTTCTGTTAAATGTTAACACTGAACAGGATATAAAATCTGTTAAATCTGAGCTCAAGAGGGTAATCAATAAGCCAAAAATTGATTATTTTAGGACACTCCTCAGAGACATTCACTGGACTGATGTTTACAGTGCTCGTGGCATGAATGAAAAATATAACACTTTTGCTAATAAAGTGCTTACCTTATTCGAACACTGTTTTCCCCTAAAACTTACCAAGGTTAGAGCAAAGTCTACAAAGAAGCCATGGATTACTCAAGGAACAGGGGTATCTTGTAAAACAAAAAGAAAACTGTATCTGTCAATCCGAAACAGTTTCGATGTTGATGCTATAGCACATTACAAGAAATACTGCAAAATATTAAAGACTGTAATACGAACGTCAAAGCAAATATATTACAAGGAAAAGATAGTCATATCAGATAACAAAATAAAGACAATATGGGATATAGTGAAGGAGGAGACCGGTAGAACCAGACATGAAGAGGGACAAATAGCATTAAGAGTAAATGATACATTGGTGACAGATGTGTATAGTGTTGCAGAACTTTTTAACAAACATTTTATAACTGTTACTGAAAAGATGGGGTTGTCAGGTTCGATAGATGCTGCTATGGAATACCTCAGACCAGACATTTCAAGTAACTTCCATAATATGAATTTGACCCTCACTACCCCAACAGAAATAATGTCCATCATAAAATCTTTAAAATCAAAAACATTTAGTGGTTATGATGAAATATCAACAAAGTTAATTAAAGAATGTGATTCTGAGCTAAGTAACATATTAAGCTATCTGTGTAACCAGTCGTTTATCAGTGGAATATTTCCTCAATGGTTGAAATATGCTGAAGTTAAGCCACTGTTTGAGAAGGGAGATAAAGAAATAGCATCAAATTTCTGTCCAATTTCACTGTTGCCAGCATTCTCAAAAATTTTAGAAAAAGTAATGTACAGTCTGCTTTATAACCATCTTATCTCAAATAACATACTGTCAAAGTCATGGTTTGGATTTCTAAAAGGTTCTGATATTGATCTACACTTACAGTGAAAATGTGCTTAGTTCATTAGACAAAAAATTGCAGACAACTGGTATATTTTGTGATCTGTCAAAGGCATTTGACTATGTAAATCACAATATCCTTTTAAGTAAATTAGAATATTATAGTGTAACAGGAAATGCTGCAAAATGATTCAAATCTTATATCTCTGGTAGGAAACAAAGGGTGTTATTAGGAAAGAGACAAGTATCAAGCTATCAGGCATCATCCAACTGGGAACTAATTACATGTGGGGTCCCACAAGGTTCCATTTTGGGCCCTTACTTTTTCTTGTATATATCAATGACCTTTCATCAGTAACATTACCAGACGCCAAGTTCATTTTGTTTGCTGATGATAGAAACATTGCAATAAATAGCAAATCAAGTCTAGTCTTGGAAAGATCAGCTAATAAAATATTTGTGGACATTAATCACTGGTTCCTAGCTAATTCCTTGTCACTAAACTTTGAAAAAACACACTACGTGCAGTTCAGAACTTGTAAGGGGTGTCCCACGAGTATATGTCTAACATACGATGACAAGAAGATAGAAGAAGTGGACAGTGTTAAATTCTTGGGATTACAGCTAGATGATAAATTCAACTGGGAGGAGTGCACCACAGAACTGCTGAAGCGTCTCAACAAATCTCTGTTTGCAATACGAATTTTGTCAGACATAGGGGATATAAAAATGAAAAAGCTGGCATACTATGCTTACTTTCATTCCATAATGTCATATGGGATTATTTTTTGGGGTAATTCATCAAGCCAAGCTGAAGTTTTCTGGGCACAAAAATGTGCAGTAAGAGTTATATGTGGTGTGAACTCAAGAACATCCTGCAGAAGCCTGTTTAGGGAACTAGGGATATTAACTATTGCTTCCCAATATATTAATTCCTTAATGAAATTTGTCATTAAAAATATATCACTTTTTCAAACCAACAACTCAATTCATTGAATCAGTACTAGAAATAAGAATAATCTTCATAAGGATTTAAAGTCACTTAGTCTTGTACAAAAAGGTGTGCATTATTCAGGAACACACATTTTCAATAACTTACCAGCAGCCATAAAAAGCTTAACAACCAATGAAATTCACTTTAAGAGAAGCCTAAAGGATTTATTGGTGGCCAACTCCTTCTACAAACACAAACATACACACAAAATTCAAGCAACCAACGGTTGCTTCATCAGGAAAGAGGGAAGGAGAGGGAAAGACGAAAGGATGTGGGTTTTAAGGGAGAGGGTAAGGAGTCATTCCAATCCCGGGAGCAGAAAGACTTACCTTGTCAGGAATGTCTCTATGACCTATCATCTTAATTCCCTTTGTTGTTTTCCAGGGGCCCACCTGATAGAAGATGGAGGGAGTTTTGTATTAATTTTTGTGAGAACAATTTTTTGTTTTGCCAGTTCCTGTTGTTTTGTTAATAAACCGTTCCCTTTTTGATCTGGAGTGTGTCTCTTAGGCATCTCACTATCTGATATATAGCAGTACATATCCCCCTAGCAAATCTGTTTAAAACAGCAGAGTGAAACAGCACAGTGCCAATGAATCATTGTTTTCCTAAGACACCTCTGACAAATTACATGAAGTTTTCTTCACGGAAACTGTAACTGATTCTTTGTGCTTTTTTAATTCTATTGAGACAGTGATTCATTTCCAGTGATAGTACTTTTGACAATGGGTCACACATACTTCACTCCCCTTCCTAAACCACAAAAAAAGGCATTTGTCAGTTCAACAAAGTGGTGACTAATAAATAAATTGTTGGAATGATAATTGATCTATGCTGAGTGTATATTTAAGTTAGAAAGAGACTAATGGGGCTGGTATAACAATTTGTTTTGCAGTTTAAGTAAATTATTTTAGCACAGAAAATGTGTAGTGGTACTATTGTATAGAAGCAGCAATAGATAACGGTTAGAATCTGTAAAACCCATTCTTCTCTCCTGGTTATCATTCATTCTTGATCTGTACCGTGAACTGTATTTCTCTGTATGACGTAGCATTGCTTTTATGTTGTCCTCATTGAGTGCGCATTGAAGGACCCGAAATAATTAATTGCAGTGTGCACCTTTAGTATTGCAAGAAGTAGTAGCTAGGGCTCTGCTGTTCACTGACGAGCCATTGCTGAAGTTAAGGTTTCTCTGATGAACATTCTTCATTGAATTTGAAGTAAAATAGTTCGGATGCTACTTTCAACTACAGTTTTCATACAGTGCTGATTCAGCACTTAGGAGTGAAGACAGACGATAAATGTGTGATGCTAGTAAACAACATTAGCTTTTTCTAACTCTTCTTTTTATTCATTTTTGTTTCATCTTATTTTTGTTCTTCTCTGTTCCATCTAGCATATCTTAATCATCCAAGCCTTTATTTCCTTTCCTTCTGTTGTATTGTTGCCAGTAACTAAGTCTTATGAGCACTTTTTTAGTACAGATCTTTTGCTTTAATGGTGAAGAAACATCTTAAACTATTATAGTGGGACATTAACTTTCAAAAATCCTGTAAACCAAACAGTTCTTGCAAATAATAAACAAACAAATTTTTCTTTATTTATTTTGTTTATAATTTTAAAGCAACTAACTGTTGGGCTGTTGCGACTTTTGTTTATGCTGAACGAAGCCACCATAGATTGTGCTGACCTGGGGCTTTTATTTATGTTGAACTGAACAACCATAGGTATGCCAAGTAGTTTCTCACTCTATTTTTACCTTGTCACTTTTGGCTTCTGGCAGAATACAACAGAAACAAGATTATGGATGTAGGAAATTGCTTAGGCTACCATAATCACAGACACAATCAATTTTGTAGAAAATTATTGTGGAATAAGGACCCAGTTCAAGGTTGGAAACAGCCATATACTATTACACTACAACAGTCTGTTCCTTAGTAATGCAAATAGGTTCATTTCTTCTGTGGCAAGGTAGTATGTCAGAAGGGTTAGGGAAATTTTAATACAACATTGAAGTGTGGCGGTAAGCCTGCTGAAAGCAGATAACTTTTGTTTTTATTTTTTCAGTAAATTTTTATGTATTTCTGTTTGTCCAACTAGTTTCAGAACTGAGGGACGCAAACAATTGAAGACCATATTAGTCACAACCACATGTAACTTTATGGAATTTCATTCTAAGATTATAATTTGAACACTTATATGTGTAAGTATATATTGAGGAGTCCAATTTTACAGTGAATATACTTAACAGTTACTTATTTAGCTAATGCATATTACATTTTATACCATGTGTTGTGCCTGGTTCAAAAATTGTCTTTAATAATTGGAATCCAAACATTCAACATCAGGTTCTGGCTTGCCAATTGTCATAAGTATTTTCTCTGTGAATCATTAAATAAAAACTTTTACTTGTATTTTGTCTTTATTGTAATTTATATCATTTATTTAGAAACATTACAAAATATGTACATATATGATTGTTTAGTACATTATTAATACATGATATACATAATATACACGTTGTGTACTAATACACCTGTTTACAAAGGCACATAATCTTTGGAATCTTTGAGAAATAAAACAATAATATCTGTTTGGCACTTACAAACTATACTACTTCATTGATTAACAGTCTTGAATGATAGGGTATCACTGTGAAATAATGAAAGATCATCCAGAAATAAAATATATGATTTTCAGAGTTCACAGAGATTTGTCTATAAAAGGAAACCTTATGAGTGGCTAGTTATGCTTAAAGCATCTGGTCACTTTTTCACTCATTTATTTAATTACACAGAGAATGTGAAGTGATTGGAAAATTAAGTGGTCTGTGTAATTTCTATCAGTATACATGGCGAAGAAAAAGTAATACTGATGGACAGTTTATTTATGATTATACAAGTATGTCATAATCTCAGATATGAAGAGATACCATATGTAATGGTACTCAGTAAATCCATATGTTTGTGAAACATAGCGTATAAGCTTTTGTAATGTCAGTAGGATGAGTGGATTTCACAGTATTGATGTTCATTTATGTTGCAGTTGCTCCCAAAATGCGATGCTAGATTGCAAAGTCTTTGCCCTAGGCTTTTCGTTAAGAGATGGCATTGAAACTGATATAGTCTTCTGTTCCACTTGCAGTTCATTTGGAGGTGAGGATGAGAGGAAGCTGCTGTCATCTGAAGTGTATCCAGGTGTTGAGTCATCCTCCTGTCTAATCGCACTGTTCCTCTGAATGCTTCTCGGTGGAGACTGGCTCGAATCGTGTCCATGAGTGTACAAGTTTCGATCCATCTGCGCGGGCAAGTTTCGTTTGAGGCCTTCACGAAATTCTCTGGAGATACTCCTTGCTGTCAGGCTGTGTACCTATGTTCATTTTCATTGTTAGGTAATTTGACAAAGACTAGTCTCTTGTGATAAAATAACACAGTTGTATAAGTATGAATTAAAAAATTCTTCCAGACTTGGAGTGCAGTATGCTACAAATGTAAATTTGCACAATCAGTTTATATGCTTGTCTTATCAGTGCACACATTAGAATTACTACTGTCAAAAATGGAGAAACTGATTGTTGTTAGAACAGAAGAGCTTCCCATAATTTACTTACCATCTAATCAACCTATATTACATAAAATTCTTTTCTTTTCTTCTCATTCATTCATCATGTACTGTAAATTCCACCATGAAGAAGAAATTAAGGGATGTGGAGCTAGTTGAGATGTACATTTAAAAAAAATCATAGAAACACAATCTGTACACCTTATCAACAACAAACTATCACTTTAATTCTTAATACTATCTATGCTTATGCCAGACAAATTTAACCTAACAAGTTATAAGGAAAGCAGATAATGTACCTTGCGAAAAGCTGCTGCTACTGCTGCTTCGGTTATATTAAATAGCTATTCTTTATTTTCTATTGAAAGTCTAGTATTTACCTGATTACATTAGTATTTGTCAAAGAAATTAGTTGCTTACATCTGTAACAAAAGAAATCTGTCTACAACACACTAGTGCCTGTTGTGGAGCTTTACAGTGAACACTGATATTTGTCATGTAGCTAGTGGTAATTTTCAGTCCTTGAAGTTTGATAATCATTTAATTTATAGGATTGGCTAAGTTTCTTTCGAACTGGCAGGGATTCGGATTCCACAGGATGGGAAGTTCTTGTACACATTTGCATGTTCTTGGATGCTGATTTGATAATCTGAAATATATATGTGTGTAGGGGGGGTGGGGGAGGGGGGGGGGAGAGGCAATATACCAAGAAATTATTTTTGTGACAGTAATTCATCTATTTTTTTTAGTGATGGAAAATACACAGCTACAAATTTTCTGCCACATTCCTTTTTGGGGATAAACGGTTGACTGTATTTTGAATGACTAATCTTCATTTTCTTTTGCCTTTCTCTCTCCCTTGCCCCCTATTTCCTTCCTTGTATTTCTCTAAGACAAAAGGGCCGCTCAGTATATGTCTAATCAAGTTTATTTTCCCTCTTTTTATTACATCCAGTTCTTGTCTTCGCTCTTCTCAGTACCTTCCCATTTTTCACTCTATCCCTGCAACTTATTGTTGACATCCTCCACCATATTCACATCTCAAAAGCCTCTAGTCTTGCTTTGTCTTACTTCCTCAATGTCCATGTTTTAACACCATACAGGACACTCCATACGAAAGATTTTATTGGACTTTTTGTCAAATCTTTGTCCATGAAAATTCTCCTTTTCTTGCAAAATGCTCATTTTGTCATTGTTTTCCTGGTTTTAATATCTGTTCCGCTCTTCCATTCGGTTTCTACCATGTTTTGTACGTATTTACAGTTTTGCACGCGTTCTAATATTTCTCCATTCAGCAATATTTTATTTTCTCCTATTGCCATTACTTTTGATTTCTTTGTACAGATTATCATTCCATAAATCTTTCCTTTAGCTTCGATGATATCTACTACATCCTGTAATTCTTTTTCATCTGTTACTACAAGGACCATGTCACCTGCAAACCTCAAACAATACAATCTTCTTCTTCTTCTTCTTCCTCTTCCTCCTCCTCCTCCTCCTCCTCCTCCTCCTCCAATTTTTGCCTCCTTGTCATCCAGTGGGCAGTCATATTTTCTAACCACTGACTCAAGAGTGCTGGCGATAGACAGAAGCTTTATCTTAGTCCTTTTCCTAGTTCTGTCCAGTTGGTACTTTTCCTCTCACTCTCACTGATACTTTTTGGTTCAAATATAATGAATTTATAACTCTCCCTGTTTTCCAGTCAACTCTCGTTTCCTTCATTATAGTTGCAAGCTTATCCCAAGCTACATTATCAAATGCCTTTCTCATGTATAAAACATATAAACACATATATAGCTCTCTTCCCTTTTCAATAAACTTCTCTCCCAAAATTTACAAGAGTCCTACTGTATCTCTTGTTCCTGTATTTTGTTCAAAGGCAAGTTCTCTTCAGCCAGATTCTCCTCCATTACCTTTTCCAGTCTGTTATTAACGGTTCTTAACTTTACTACATGTGAAAAGAGTCAAACTGTCTTGCACTACCTGCAATTTGTGACATTTTCTATTACTGTCGCTATTGTTATATTGCCTTTCCTTTTTGTTTTAACAAGAGCACTGTTCATTCACCCATACCATGCTCACGTGAAATGGCGCTGATGGCCAAGCAGTTTAGCACTCAACAATATTAAATCCACCCACCCACCCATCAGATATTTGTTTCTTTGCTATTGGAATCATTACCATTGTCTGAAAGTCCTCTGGCCATTCACCACTGCCAAGGTAAGTAACTTCCGGAACTGTCTCAGAATTTTATAGTTCCCTTTCATTAATTTTACTTTTGACCCAGTTACATATTCATCTGCACATCACAATTTCAATACACAGAGAACTCCTCACAGATATTGAATTAATCAATGGGAAGCATTGCTGCAAACTGTTCCTGTGTTGTACAAAACTATAAATTATCAGTAAAGGTTGCTTTATGTTATGACAATTATAGGTACTAGCTTGTATGTATGTACATATGTATTTAACTGGGGACCAGAAACGACAGAGAGACTTTGCCTCCGCCGTAGCCCACAGTGGTACACAGCCCCCATAACAGGCTACAGCAATCCACTCACCCCACCACTGCCCCACTCCGAACCTAGGGTTATTATTGTGCGGTTCGGCCCCCAGAAATGTCTCATTCCAGATGAGTGTAACCCCAGTGTTTGCATGGTAGAGTAATTATGGTGTATGTGTACATGGAGACAGTGTTTCCGCAGCAATCACTGACATAGTGTAACTGAGGCAGAATAAGGGGAACCAGCTCGCATTCACTGAGGGCAGATGGAAAACCGCCCCCAAAACCAATCACAGGCTGGCCTGCACACCAGATCTCGACACTAATCCACTGGGCAGATTCATGCCAAACCGGCACGCCTTTCCGCTCGGGAAGCAGTGCATTGGACTGCAGGGCTAGCTGAGCGGGCTAGGTACTAGCAGCTTACTTATTTTATTCTTAAAGTAGTTACACAATAACACTTTACTCTAAACACAGAAAACAGCTGCTTTGAAAAGAAGTGCTGCTTTTCCAGTTATAGCCTATCGACATTTACATGAATACCCTGCAATTCACAATCAAGCACCTGGCAAAGGAAATTGTGTGCTTTATGTTTATTGAAGTACACAATTACTACTGAGAAGTGCTCTTGCTTCTTGAACAAGGGGAAACAAGTTACATGGCTCCAATAACACAGCCTCATAGCTTACAGGTACTGTAATGAACTGTATTCTGTTTCATCCACTGGGGATACAGAAATGTGACCCACATGCTTTTATGTAGGTATGTTGCAAATGGTCTTAACTAATTACTCAGCATAGAGGAAGAGCAGTTAGCCAACAACATACACACAAAGTACAATACTTATTTGTGCAAGGCTTTTGGGAGAAATACTATGAGAGGAGAGTATTTTAATCAATAGGAGGAATTTCTTGTGAAGAAATAGTTCATTAAGAGTGAAAACAACTGACTTAGAGGCACCAAAGGCATAGATTGAGTAGTCAGCTGAATAGAAATTGATAAGAAATCCAAAATTCAAAAAACATAGGCTGGGGAGGGGGCCAGAGTATGGGTGGGCAGGAAGTTGGTAGTAGGTAGGTCACTCAAAGAAAGTGCAAGATGGGCCAAGTAAAATTGTCCCAGGAAATACTTACAGTAAGACTCTAACAGCATTTTATTGTGTTCAAACTCTTTTTGGTTAGTTAAGGTTTTAATTCATAGAGAGCTCATTTTGCCACTAAGGGTTGTATTGCAGACATTTATGGATGTTTTTCCAAAACACTTCCAGTCTTAAGCTCTTGCACGAACAGTTCTGCACACAGAGACATTTTTCACAAATTGTGCTTTGCAGAACATGCAAAAAAAAAACACGGTTTTATCATGAGCACTATTTTGTGTTGCATTCAACTGGTCACTAAACACTTCTGTTCCTCTCACTCACTCACTTGAATGTCATAACACAGTATTTTGGACAGAGACGTGTGTGCAATGTCAGGTCAACCGATTAGTGCACTGAAGTTATGGTTGCAAGCATTTTCTGTGATGGGCGGTACTCCTGTTCATGAAAACGGGCCAATTCCATGTCAGGCTTATAAATATTTTATTTTTCCCACCCTGTATGCACTTTTCAATCAGTTGCCACTGTCTACTTTACTACCCCTCCCAACCATCTCCTGTCATAGATTTTTAATATTTCCTTTGTTAATATTTTAAGTAGCAAGTATCTGCATTTCTTTTGCTACCAGAATGACTTCAACAATATTTCTACTAGGTGCACTGAATGAAAATCCTTTCTCAGTGTGGGTAATACTCATAAACCAGGAAACTAACCCAAGAGAACTTGATTACATTAGTAGCTAAATTATGTAGCTTGTCTTATTGTGAAAATGTCTACGCTAATGGTATGAAGTGATTCAAAGTCAGATGGAATGAATACATAAAATCAGTAACAGATAAGAAAGGAAGGAAGATTAAACTTTAATGTCCAGTTGACAGTGAGATCAGTAGAGACAGAACACAAACTTGGATTATGAAAGGACAAGGAAGGAAATTGGTTGTGCCCTTTTCAAAGGAACCACCCCATTATTTGCCTGTAGGAGTTTAGAGAAATCACAGAAAACCAAAATCTGGAGGAAAACTAAAATATGGATGGCTGAACATGGATCTGAACCATCAAGCACCCAAGTGCAAGTCCAATAATAGAGAAGATGAATGGGAGGCTTACATTCATTGGGAGTACTCTGGATAAGATTGGTACATGTGTTAAACTGCATACAAGACACTAATGCAACCTGTTCTAGAGGTGTGCTGCACCACTTAGTAACTGTATCAAGTAAGTACAATGGCCAGATATTGGACAGATCAGAGATCCACTACCCAAATTGTAACAGACCAGTATGGTTCATATGAAAGTGTATTGGTACATAAATGAGTATTATTTTCATGAGGTGATGATTTACAGCTTCAAGTTATGCCAAGTTTTTTGGCACAAATCTACCATGTGCTCCAGATTTATATCTGAATTAACACATTGGAGTGTTGACATGATGCTTGGTAGCAGTTGTGATTTGTCATAAATCTGATTATGGTGGCATAAGGTAAGTAGCAAATAGGTTATGAATGACGATTACAAAATTTTGACTGTTTTTGTAATTACTCAGTGTGCTTCACTTTGGTCTTTATGTTGTACGTAGACAACTGAAGAGGGTCATTTTGAGACTGAAACTGATTGTGTAATAAAGTGTGTGAAAAACATCATTTTTCATAAATGAGTATCTTTGGAAGAGAGACTGGATAAGCTTAGAGAATGAGCATTATGTGATATACCTCATATACCAGTTCTGCTGTAATCATTGCACAGATTCTTATTTATTACCAACTAGCTACCCACTAGGATTACTGTCAGCTATCAAACTATGGCCAAGAGCAAAATGGACCAATCTGTGGCACAATATGCAACTGAACATAGTAAGCTTGAGTTTAATGGCTGCTCCACAAGCCAGGCCATCTGGATCCCAACCACCACCAGCGTTTTTGAACTGTGCAGATGGGAGTTACCCTTACAACATATTCTCTGCTCCTGAAATTATCCTAGCTGCAACCTACAGTACCCTACTGTCCCCCTCGCCTTCCACTGAAAAATTTCTGCCCCATCTCTCCTATCATCTCATCCGAATTCACATTCCCCCACCCTAATTGTGTGCCGCTCTTTGCCAAATATACCTCGGTCTCCTCCCCTTCTCTGCTCCCCTGCCCCCTTCACCACAGCCTCCAATGCTGCGCCTGGTAGCCTTGTCCTTCTGCCATCTAGTTCCTGAACGCTCCATCAGACAGCAATCTCCTCTCTGCCAAGCCTGCTATCCCTCCCCCTTCCTGGCCCCATTCTGGATTGCTGCTTTCATTCACCATGACAGCTGTATTCTGGTCAGAGAGGCCAGGGACAGTGGTCATGAGTGTGTGAAGTGTGCTTGCTTGTGTGAATGTGTTTACTTTTCTGAAAAAGGCTTTGGCCAAAAGCTCAATCTGTAACAGTCTTTTCATTGAGTCTGTCTACAAATGAGTGTATCATATTTACTGTGAGAAGCAGTCTACCCTTTTCATAATACTGTTGATAGTCCAACCTGGACTTTCTATTGTTTGAACCAGTATTAGAGGTAGATAGTGCAACCATTCTCCTGCTTTGATTTTATTTTATTTTCAATGCAGTGAGGCATAAAGGCACCCCTCATCCTCCTCACAGGAGCTGGTTACTTCTCAACACAGGTATCTGAGTGACCTTTCCCAATTTATCTTCCTTTTCTCCCGGAACAAGGAACTAACACTACCAAATACCAGGTGGAGTTTTTTCTACTTTTAAATGTGTCTGTTGACAGTGCTTGGTATTTCACCACCTCAAGATAAGAATCTATCTACCACTCTCTCTTTGTAACTGTACATATAATATTTCAGATTTTTTAAATTTATGCTACAGTTATCATCATCTGGAATTCCTAGATGCTACACTGTCTAGGGTGTTGTATTAAGGTACCGCATCTTCATAGCTAGAAACAATATATTATCCGATTTCCAAGCTTAAAAAAAAATTAAAATAAAAAAAAAAAAACATTATTTTCAAAGAGTTCAAAATTGTGCAAGAATCCATCGTGCAGACTTAGGAACAAAAATTAGTTTATACAGTCTGCTGTTGTGTGTGGTGTGCAAGAAATTTAAGTTTGATTGAACATAGCTATATGAGGTCCATGGGAGGCAGTGATATGTAATAAGTGTGCCTGCTAGTACTGTACATAGCTTCACATGCTGCTGTGCAAAATGACATAGATTACATGTAGAAAATTTATTTTTGCAGCGGGACCAGTCTTGTGTCGTGGGAAGCAAGTGTATCAGTATTCTGTGTCTGGAGAAGCTGTGAAAGAAGCATATTATTATGGTATATAAACGCAACTGTTTTGCAGCATCAAGAAAATTTCTTCTGTACAACCTCGTACTGTTTTTTGAGGAAAAGGTGCTGAAGCAGGACAACAGAAGTGTAACTTTATTAAAAAAGAAAAAAGCAGCAGTGTTCATTCCAGCACCACAAGTGTCTATTGAAATGACTCTCACTTTCTATGAACTGCCTTAACATCTTTATGGTGACGCAAGTAGCTAACCTCTCGCGTTGCATGATTTGGGCTTAGGTTGTGTCTTCCACTCATTGGGCCCTCCATAGGAGGGGTTGCATCTGGGGTGAGTCTCTCTGGAGTTGACGCTGTCTTCAGCTTCCCATCTGTTCGATTCCACATCGGCACAGGGCTTGGACCCTAAAAATGAAAGAGATGGGTTATATACAATATTTTCATCTCTTTTGTATGGAATTTCCACCTAACTTTCACTGTTATAAAAGTAAGCATGGAACAAAAAATAACAATTGGGAGGGTCACACTGAAAGTTATGAGCAGCCCACTATTATGAGCAATAATTTTTATTTTTTAGACCAACTATAAACATCATTTTAATCTACTGACTTTTCTGTAATTTTTCAATATAGTCCCTATTTCTCTGCATACATTTTCCTGTAATTATATAGGTCTTAAGATTCCCACAGCATATAATTCTGCTCCAGCATCTGCCCAAAGATACTGACAAAGCACTTACTGGATGCCCCCAAGTGTTAGTTTTGTGGCTGTTATTTCTCAGAACTGAAATGCTGGTAATCATTGTGAAAATGTTTTGATTAGATCATTAACTATTTCTTATCCTGCCTTTCTCAGTTGTATGTAATATCAAGTAAACAAACATTCATTTCTTAAAGCTGTTAAAGCTGAAATTTCATATGTCAGAAAGCAGAAGAACTACAGATAAACAGGAAAAAGAACTCACGTAGGCCAGCATCTACGAAGTTTACTGCTAAAGATGCCTTGCCAATAATAAAGACGAAACATGTATGGCAAGAAAAAATTGTTTTATTTAGTTGTGATTAGACAGTTCTAAAGCAATAATCATCAACACAATTTTTGGTTAGGCTTTACTGTGACTGTTACTGATACGAAACAATACAGTAAGTTTACTGTTACCAGAACTGTTAATTTGTTTCCACAACATTTTTCGAATGTTTAAACCTCCATCAGCAGATGGATTTATATGAATTAATATGGCATGTACATGTTGTGTTACGAATTTGGAGTAACCTGTGGCAC